>NC_137191.1:35630816-35705816 GCF_960531495.2 Zeus faber | reverse complement strand
ACATGGAACATACAGGTCCGTGCGTGTGTGTGTGTGTGTGTGTGTGTGTGTGTTGTACAATGGTAGTTGTATTTTTAGTAGTAGAACTAGCATCAGTTTTATTTTTTTTACCTTTTTAGCAAATCAGCAACAAAATCTAAATCAAAACCTATTATTTTTATTTGGGAGGGTAGGGGCGGTGGTCTCATACAGCTCACCATGAAATATTAAAATAATAATAATAATAATAATAATAATAATAATAATAACAATAATAATTCTAACAGCAATAATAATAATAATAATAATCATCATCATCATCATCATCATCATCATATTTATAAATATTGTCTTTATTTATGTATCATTTTTCAAATGCTTTAGATGATATAAAGGGTTTATGCAGGTTTACCTTCCGTGGTGGTTTCTTATCGTTTGCTGCATTTCCCGTTCCTTCAGCTACACATGGTCCTTTGAGAAGGTCCATCTGAGCATGGTGCAGGTGATCACAGGGCAGCTCGTCGGATCCTACGACGAGGAGTTCCGCCGACTGTTTGCCCGCTCGGCCATCCCAGTGCTCCTGTCGAGGCCGCTGGGGGGCATTGCGGGGCCCCTGTACAGCCCCAACTCCAGCCAGCTGTCATTGCAGCAAATCAACGTCAGGCCCAGGATGACCCAGGGCTTAAGGAGCCGCAAGGGGGACGCCTACCCCAACAGCGGGGTGCTGACCAAGGGTCTGAGCATGCAGGACTGGCTGCACCAGTCCCACACGCCCAACCCGGGGAACCTGGTGAGGGGCCACAGCTATGCAGGAGAGTTGCAGTGGCTCAACTCTGGCCCTCGGATCAGGGCGGGGGCCAGGGACCATAGGTGGGTAGTGTAAACAAAACCTGTTGAAGGATCGTTGTTACAGATAATGTTAAAACAATCGTATTTTCAACCCTGCTTTAATGGACGTTCCTCAGACCGTGATTGTCCCGTGCTTCATATCACAGCTCTGTGCGCGGCAGTCGGCTGAAGCTATTCTGTCCATACTTGATCAATTTAAAATATTCTAATGCTGATCACTTGGTTGACTCCAAATTCAATTTAGGTAAAAAAATACTGGTGACAATCATTATAACTGGATATGTGTGTGTGTGTGTGTGTTATTGTTATGAGTTAAAGTTTTAACGTGATGGAGGAAGGAGAAGGAGAAACATGACTACAACACATAAGACAAAGTAACTGTGTAAAAAGAACATTACTTCCTTTACAACCGTATACCCTGTACTCAAGTACTGTGTCTAAAATGTACTTTAGAAAAGTATAAATTATTCAGTACGTGTAAGTAAGTAAAGGTAACTAGTTGCACCCCTCCCCTGCCAGGGACGCGTTGGGACCCAGCGCCCCCGACAGGAGCGGAGCGGTCCAGCGGGGCGGTGAGGACCGGCCGCTGCCCACCAGGGTGTCCCACCCCCTGCACAGGCACCGGTCCCGCTACGGCGCCGACCAGAACCTGATTCCCTTCAACTCGGAGACCTCGCTCCACAAGTGGAAAATGGACTCCTACTTCAGCAACACGGACCCCCCCACGGACCCTGCGTACGACGTGGCTTCCCCGCAGGGGAGTCAACAGGGGCTGAACGACCCTCAGCCGCAGGTCCCCTCCAACTGGGTGAGGGACATCAAGTCCAGATTGGACGAGATCCGTCTGAAAAGACTCAGTCTGCAGGAGTACACCAACCCCCGGCAGAGCCAGGAGTCTCTGAGGCCGATGTTCTCAACTCTGGAAATGTCCAGAATGAGGTCTTCCATAAGAGCTCTGGACAAAAGTCAAAGCATGGCAGAATTAGAGGAAAATGTACAACCTGAACACGTGGACACGGTGCCAGGGCAGGGTGAGGACAGAGGACCAAGGCCGAGGCCTCCAGAAGAAGCTTCTCAAAGCGGGGTGAAGGCAGAGGAACCCCAGCGCTCAGTCTCTCACTTCGACATCCAAACAGCTTCGGGACGGAGGACGTCACAGACCTTTGACTGGCACGAACCCCTCTCCAGGACGACGTCGGCAGTGGAGAACCTAGACACGAAAGGGAAGGAGGCGTCGCTAAAACCTCCCATCGGCAGAGTTATGGACTCTCTCCTTGAGATTCCAGAGGAGAAGGATTTCCAAATGAAGACAAATCCAGATTCAACGGAGAAGATGATCAACCACTCAGGACCAACTGTCTTTAAACGCAGTAAGGAAACAGTGTCCAAGGAGGAGAAGGCTGTTACAAATGTTGACTCAGTCATGTCTGACCGGGCGGGGCGGAGCCACAGCTCCACAGCTCAGGCGGCCCACAGTCCAGGACAAACAAACCCTGAGGCTCGGGGTGGAAAGAAAACGCCGCTGGGTAGGGAAGCGACTCGTCTAAAGGTGAATCCTGCGGCCTCAAACACATCCGCCGGATCGCAGCAGGCGGTCAATGCCAGGAGCTCATTGGAAAAGCTGCAGGACCCAGCGCTTCAGAGGAAGAACTCTGTGAGGTCCAAAGTGGGCTCCATGCCGACCTCGGGTGACCACAAGAGGATGGAGGAGAAATCCCTCCACAGGAAGAACTCGGTTCGGTCGCAGACTCCCACCGCAACGAACCTGCAGGTCCCGGGGGAGAGGACCAAACCGGGAGCGTCTCCTGTCGGGAACGGTTCTGCTTTGCAGCAAAAGCCACTGAAAGGTCAATCTCCGAGTGTTTCCAGCTCACACAATGCCATCGATAGCCTTGCCGAGGCAGAAAGGGAAAGGTTCCCGTTGTTTGAGAGGTTCTCCCTGCAGCGCTCCAGTAAGAGGAGGGCGGGCGCTGCGGCCGGGCAGGACCGGGGCTCCGGGGTCACTCTGGAGAGCGAGGGGTCAACCGCCTGCCAAACCAGGAAGGACAAGGACTACGGCCGCTTTGAGCATTTTCTCAACAGCGAGAAGAGTCCTCCAGACAAACCGGCGAGGAGCGCCAGCATGCGCTACTCAGACAAGGAGAGGAACTCGCTGGTGAACAGCCTGAGACGGACGCCGAACCATCCGGCGTGTCAGACGCCCAGCGCCGACAACAGGCTGGGACGCTTCATGCAGCGCGTGGGAAACCTGATCAGCAAGAACAAGTGAATGCGAGTCAACGCACTGCGGCACAGGACAGGTTGGACGACTCCTGGGTAAAGGGGACTGTTAGTCATCAGCGCAACGTGACGCACCTTTTCATACAGCAAGCCTTTCCCTGGCCACAGACGGAAGGCTTTTTTTTTTTTTTTTTTTTTTTTACGCCTTTATGACATAAAAATACACAAGATACACATTGCCTCGGTGTGTGATATCAGAAATACGGACATCCGCCCTCGCAGCACGTTCTGGAGTCACACTCCACATCCAGTTTGGCTTTATGACCATGTGACTTTAAAAAGCACAGCAAGAGACAGACGCTCGACATGTGGAAAGATTGAGCTTAAAAGGAACAAAACAAGTTGTTTGGATGAAAGCCATTGAACACATGAAACAAGCTGTGTGGCAGTAACAGCCGTCTGACTGGGAATTACACCTTCAATCATCCAGCCATCACACCATACCTGGCAGAAGAATTGTTTTTCTACACGAAGCCCCGAGGAGCCAGGAGCCAAAAAATCCCAAGTGTTTGTTTTTTTAGGAAGTTCAGCCGCTCTTTGGCTGCCCCTCCACCCTCCTGTGCACTTTATTGACAAGGCATTAAAGATGAAATAAAGGTGCCACCAGTAATAACCTAATTTAAGCTACATTAACAGTACTATCAATTTCAGTTATCTGGGACTTTTGCTTGCACACCCTGTACAGACAAATGCAAAACAAAACAATTTATATCTCATGTTGTTCGGGAACTTCTGTTTCTACAGCAATTCTGTGTCTAAAAACTTCTGTTTTACCATTGTTGACCTCTGGGCTCCTCGTGGGACTCATATTTCTCATGCTGTAATATTAAAGTTTGTATTTTTTTAAATGGCCACTCGCTCTTGCGGACAGATGTTTTTGTTCAACTATTGCTGTTGTGAGGACAAGATGAGGGTTTACATGCAACAACAATGAACTGTCTTTTACAGTTTGCTCGCACACTGAAACTGGATCTATTTGCACAACACCTCAAACCGGAACATCAGCTCCCAAAAAGAAAAAAGGGAAGACTCCTTTCTCAAAACTACGACCACGGCTGACTTGTTTCTCCTGTTGCATGTTTGTTTTAACTCTGCACAGAGAGCTGGCTCCACCTTCAGAAAGCAGAAAGCACCTCACAACCTGAACTCCATCAGCATTTTGTTTCAGTGCGGATGGTGTCATTTTGCTCACGGAAGTTAGAGGTTTGAGTGGATTGCTGCGTGGCTTTGGGTTTGTGGTTTTACTTTTGGGAAAATAGTGACTTGTTTCAGGAAATTGGCTTTAGCTGCTGAGGAAAACTGTAAATTGTTATTCATAGAGCGTGTTCACGAACAAGGAGATCGTTGGGTGAAAGGTCGGTTAAGGATGGGTTGCATTTCCTACGTTCTGCCAGTAGGGGGGCTTTGGTGCCGGAGAGCCGTTTCCACTCGTTTGCTTCTGTCCGATGTCTATGCAACAAGTCTCCTGAAATCATTCATCGACAACAAAAGAGACTCCACAGACTAAAAGTTGCGCTTATTAGTTTATTCTCAAATGACTCTGCATCCTCAAATTGATAGTATCAAAATAACTCATGTACTTAAATCAAGTAAATGTTTCATCCTTTATTTCTGTCCCAGAGGTTTCTCACTCAGTAAGCGGCATCACGTGGGTCTGGGTTTCTAGATAAAATATTCCAGACACTTGTTCCTCTCGTCATCCAGCTCTTGCGTCTCGATCTCAAACTTCTTCATCGCGATGAAGTATTGCACGAAGGGCTCTCCCAGCGCGCCGCGCATGACGTGGTCCTCCGCCAGCGCCTCCAGCGCGTCGTCCAGCTTGACGGGGATGGCGAACTGCCTCTGCTGGCCGGAGGATCTGTTCAGCCCGGCCTCCACCGCCAGGTTCCGCTTGATGCCGTCCAGGCCGGCGGCCACCGTGGCGGCCAGCACCACATAGGGGTTGGCCATGGCGGAGCCCAGCTTGTTGTCGATGTGCGTTTCCCGCCCGCCGTGGCACTTGACGTTGAAGGAGCTGCTGTTGTCGTTGTAGCCGCAGGAGGCGTACACCATCTTGCGTGGGTCCTTCACCGCCTTGGCGATGTGGCTCCGGCAGCCCAGCCCGGGCGACATAAGGCAGCTCAGGGCGGCCGAGTGGGACAGCAGGCCGGCCAACCACTTCCTGCCCATCTCCGACAGCTCGCCGGCCTTCTCCCCGCTGTGGAACAGGCTCCGCCTCCCGCCAGCGTCCCACAGGCTGTGGGAGAGGACGCCCGCGTTGTACAGGCCGTCGTCCGTGAAGAAGCTGGCGATGTAGCTGTGCTTCCGAGCCATCTCCTTGATGCCGGTGCGGAAGGTGAAGGCGCTGTCGGCCGACCCGATCCCGAACTCCGGCCGGAGGTTGATCTCCATCTGGCCGGGGCCGCTGGCCGAGGCGAAGCTGTCCACGTCGGCTCCCATGCAGTACATACTGTCCACCAGCTGCTGGAAGAAGGGCAGGTCATGGTTGCTGAGCAGGGTGGTGGCGGGGAACATCAGCGTCTTGGGGCCGATGCGGTCCGGAGATCCCAGGACGCAGCACTCGTAGGTAAAGGAGGAGTGCAGCGAGAAGCCCAGGCCCTGGAGCTGAGCCAGGAGCTGCTTGGCAATGAGGCGAGGGGAAGTCCTCAGGGGGCTCCCGGTCACAGTGCAGGGGTCGCAGACCACCCGGGCGGTCTGGTCAGCCCAGGGAAGAACACGGAAGGTCTGCAGGTCGGGGATCAGAAGGACGTCGCTGCTGAAGTTGGCGGTGTTGGCGTGGTCCACCTCGTTGCTCTTGGGACTTAAAGTCAGCTCCAAGTAGCTTCTGGGCATCGACACGCCATACACGGCTTTCTCCTGGCGAAGTGAGGATTACATTAAAACTACCACATCACACCTGGAGACAGCACATGGGTTTCAATTGGATGTGGTTGGACCTACGTGGAAGAAGCGGACCGGCACCGTCTTGGATCTCGACACCCCGTGAAGGTCCGTGGCCTCAAAGCGAACAAAGTTGATGTTCTCTCTGGAGATCTGCTGCTTGATCTGCTCCATGGCTGCAGTGAAGCTCCGTGTCCCTGAGCTGTCGTTGCTCTCTTTTCCGTTATCTGCCCAAAAGAAATGTGCCGGTGAAACTGCGGAACATTATTTGTATCTAACAAAGTTTATCTCAGAAATTTTGTAAAAGTCTCTATTTTTTATGATCCAAGCACGTCAGTTGCAACCACTTTTTTTTACGACTTGAAATAATTAAAAACAATTTATAGAAACAGCGAAAACACACAACAGATTATTTCAAGAAAATAGATGAAATGTTTTCCACAGTGTGTCCTTCATGAAAAATAACCTTTTATGAGAAATAGTATTGTCCTACCAGCGTGAGAGGTTCCAGTCTCCGCCCAGGTCACACTGCCTTCGTATGTGGGCGACTGGGCTCCATGTTGTGTATTTGTGGGGCCCTGAGGCCGGAAGGTGCTGGACGGATCCCCGCTGCTCGCCTGCTGAATGGACAGGCTGTCTCTGGACGCGGCCCCCCTTCTGGAACCATCCCCGTGTGGTTTGAACGTGGTGAACTCCCTGTGCGGGCTCCCGCTGTCCTGCCGTACGTCCGTCCTGCCGCCGCTCCCGTGGAGGTACGTGTAGGGGCCCCCCGGTCGGCCCTCGTCCCTTACCCGGGCGCCCAGCAGGGGGCTCTCCCTCAGGATCATCTTCAGCTCGTCTATGGTCTGTCGGGGGACCCCGGCCTCGCTGTGGCCGGCCCGGCCTGGGGACACTACGTCCGGGTCCCAGTCTTCCGCGGCGGAGGGCTCCTCCGGGGCTACGGGGGTGGGCCGGTGCGGCGGGGGGCCGATGGAGATCATGGTGGTGGCGGCGTGGCTGGGGGGCCGGGGGCCGCCGGCGTTGGCGTGGACGATGGACAGCGGCCCCCGGTCCCAGTCGCGTGGGGACGTGTACCGCCCCGTCACGGTCACGCCCTTCCTCTTGCTCATCCTGGTGCCGTCCACGGTGTCTGTGGTTCTGCTGCCGCCCTCCTGGAAACACAAGGAATAACACTCAAATACACACAGTGTACACACAACAACAACAAACGACCCTGAATTCAAGAATAAGACGACGTGTTAACAAGCACATAACTAATGTGAACTCTCTGCTGCCCAGAGGCGGAAGAAAAGCTCAAATACTTAATTACGTGCTTTTAAACGTCAATAATACTTCTATAATAGTTCATGAAGTACAACTCTGCAGATGATGCTCATGCAGATCTTATTTATTTACAATAAAACAAGTGTGAAGGCAGTCACAGTCATTTACAGGGATATACAAACATATGCAAACATAAATCCAGTTTTTAAACTAAAGTAACATCACTGTTTGTTTTTTTTTACCTTGAGCCAGGATTCTTCAGAGTCGATCATCTCTTTTCTTTGGGTCCTGAGCTGCTCTCTCACACGGGGCCGGGGCCAAACGCACACATTAGTTTTATTTTATACACACTTGGCACAAAGGGATGGATCAGAAAATTCCTGCCCTGGCGTACGCGGCTCTCCGGCCTGAAACACTGTTGGCATCCACTGGCAACGGGGATCTGGGGGTCCGAGGGGTCCGAGGGGGTCCGAGGGGTCCAAGCTGCCGCTGCCGCAGCCGCACGGAAACACACTGGAACCCACACAGTGAAACACACACTGTGAAACATACACACAGTGTAACACACTAAAACACACAAAAAACACACACAGTGAAACACACAAAAACACACACGGTGAAACACACACTATGAAACACACACACACACACACACACACACACACACTAAAACACACAAAAACATACACAGTGAAACACACTGTGAAGAACATTAAAACACACACACACACACACACATAGTGAAACACAATGAAACACACAAACACACACACACACACACAGTGAATCACACACTGAAACACACAGCTCAGCATTTCTGTTCTCCACACACACACACACACACACACACACACACACACACTCTCTCTGGTACAGTCTGGAGCAGGAAGCTGTTCTAGAATCAGGTCTGAATACAACATCCATTCAGCTGAGAGACAGGATTCTTTCCATCCACACGTTGTGTTGTTCACATTAAACAACTCAAAGAGATCAATTTACACTTTTGTTTCCTTTATTTCCATTTCCTATTTTATACCGTGGAGCCCAACTTTTCAATAGTCCCCACGGGTCGACACAAGGCATGGTTTTATAGTCTGTGTGCGTTATTTATTACAAGATACTCGACAATAAGCTCGATAAACAACAAAATAAAACGAATCAGTAATTAAATGGGTGCACGATGGACCCGCCATATGAAGGGCACATTGTCGCCCCCTCTGGTGGCCGGATGCCACTGCTCTGTGTTGTTTACCAATCACACCAAGTCCAGACATGAAATTCTTTTTACCGCCTGTTCACCATCCAGCGCAGTGTGAACTGGCTGTTCCCAGAGAGCTTTCCCTGCTGGTGAAACGAACCGCTCGGCTGCGGCTTCTCACCGCGTTGACAGGCGGTCCAGCGGGGCCAGCGTTTAAGACGCATTGCCCTGTGAGAATCTCCTTTTCAAAAAATAGGAAACTCTCACTCGCGTGCTCCCAGGCGTCCTCCATGACACACCTACGTAGTGAACATGTTCAGAATAGCAGTTTTGATTTGACGGCTTTTCGAAATTGCCGCTGAAAATCCAAGCGACGCAGTTTCCTGTTTCTAGTCTCTGACGTTACCGTGGATGTAGGCGGATGAGTCAATAAACCCCCCCCCCCCCCCCAAATAAAACACAATAATGTTTGGCGGCCATTCCTTCCTGGTATATGGCATAAAGAATGTCTGGACAATGCTGTGAGCTCCCTTGTTTCCCAAAAGGAGATGTGCATTTTTTCAGGGCTCCGTCGTTTGCCCCATTGGAATGCACTGAAGCCCAGTGAGAAGCTGCAGCAGAGTGGTAGCGGCTCGTGTCCTGGACAGGACACAAACCATTTCACCTGTTGGTGTGAGTTGCTTTTTTCCCCTCCGTCACTTACTCTCATCTCACTCTGTTGAAGTGTTTATTACTTTTTCTGACGCGTATAGTGAATGAATGCGGTGAATTCGGCGCTTAGCTCCGTCCGTCTGTCTGCACGTCCCTCCATGTCTAACCCCCTGCATGACGCGGCCCCGCAGCGCCCCCGTGCGGCGGCTCGGTGCAGTGCGCGCAGGGTGTGGTTCCAGCCTGTTCCAGTCCAGGACTGAATGCTGCAGCTCCGGGTCTCCTTCCGACCGCTTTTTAGGGACCGGCCGTATGATCAAGCTACAATCTTCAATGAGTAAACATATGCCAGTAAGTACCCCGACCCCGACCCCGACCCGCGGCTCCCCGTCGAACCGCTCAGCGGCTTCGTCACGTCGCCGTCCCGGTCGGGGCCCCGCCGGCCCGCCGTTTTCCGCCGTCGGATCACGGCCTCTTCGGCTCCAAACCGCGGTGTCAGTTCCAGTCCCGGTCCGGTCGTTATGCCCCGCACCTTGATCGGCGGCGGGTCGTTGTTTTCAACGTGTGAACGTGTCGGTGGTGTCGGTGGTACCGGTCAGTACAAACCGTCCCGAGGCAGGGACCGCCGAGCTGTGACGTCACGCGGCGTCAGCCGCTTCCGTGTCGACATCTTGTTTCGGCTCAAAAACAAAAACGACGCATTTTTTTATTTTTGTTCTATTTTATTGTTCTGTTTATGTTTTTTTCCCCCCGAAACGAGTGTTTTGGACTTTAAAAATCGTTCAGATTGGACGGTGGTTCGAGTCCCGCCCGTGGGGCGGCGCGGCGCGGCGGCTCCTGGCCGCAGAGAGAGGCTCCTTCCCCGGGGACCTGAGCCCCGCGGGCCGCCGCTGGCGCACAAAGGACCGCGCCGCAAAACACACACACGCTACTTTGTTTATAATTCAAACTTTAAAACAAACAATGATTAAGAAATGGACAAAACATAAACGCAGAATAAATAATTATAAAAAAAAAATGATTTAGAAAATAATGACAAAAATAGATTTAAAAAAACCAGCAGAACAAACAATGATTATAACATTTATTAAAAACAAACATAATTGCAAAAGAGTTAATACTGATAAAAGTTACAACAAACCGTGTTGCTAAATCAATTCTGATTAAAAAAATAACAAAAGATCATGATAACAAAACCAACAAGGATGAAAAAAGTAAAAAAAAAACACATATTTTGATATGATGTTTATTTATTAATTTTTTATCCAAACATACAGATTCGTGGTCCTTGAAGCCTGATGCAACATTGAGAAATGTTATTTTTCCAGGCAGGGAGGGAAAAACATGGAATTAAGGACTGGTGTTTAGCAGCTTGACGTTTTGGGCCATGAGCCTGAGGAAGGAGCTCCCACATGAAACCATGTGTTTATGATATAAATGGGGGAGCTTCTTGGTCAGCAGCTCCAGGAGGCCCCCAGGAGGCCCCCAGGAGGCCCCGTGGTGGCCGCCATGTCTGGGAGATGTATTGACATAATATTGTTGTCGTGATTCGAGGGTGGTTCTGGTTGTCACAGTAACACGATAGCGTTAAACGTCGTCTTGGAATATGACATATTTAACCTGGGAGGCGCAGATCTGCAGCTCATGTTCCATACGCTCTTCAGAATACCTCTAGCCACCCTCCCATTCAAACTGGTTTCCACCCGACCTCGCCGGGGTCGGGCCAATCACGACCCTCTATCTAATATGGGGCGGAGTCTGATACCATGACGTTAGATGACAGCCGCTGTTGTACCTCACCAAGATGGCTGCCACTGACGTGGAACAGTGTCGAAGCTGAAAGTATGAAAGCAGCTGGACGCTTCATTTCCTCTCAAAAGCTTTTGTTGATAAGAAAGATGTTTGTTGTTCTTCAAACAGGATTTGGTAAAAGTTGAATTTGCCAACTCAATCACTCAGCGCCACGTCACATGTTTCAACGCTCTGATTGGTTGGAGGTCCATCCAACGCCCTGGTTGGTTGGAGGTCCATCTAATTGCGTCCAGTGACATTCTGGTGTTCTCCCCTTGATAAGTGGTGTGAAGATGCTGTGACATATGATGTGAAACTCACTTTTTCGCTGCTGGGGGCCACACATTTGAGGTTCTGGGAGAAGAGCTCACACACACTTCAGAAAACCGCTCCGATTTGCCTCCCACATCCGACGCAGGCTCCTCAGAATTCGACCGGCCCCTCGTCTGGGTGTCCCGACCCCTGGAGACGTACCTAGCGCCGGACCCGCTAGCGTTATGTCAAAGCTAAGAGCTAAGCGTGGGAACTGGCTCTGTTGTTGGCTGCACAGACCAGCACAAATCTTGAAAAAAAAATAAAATAAAAAAAAAAGGGAATCAGTACCAACTGTCCGTGACAACACTACAGACGAGGGAAATGCAAGTATTTAAAAAACGATAGTGCTGTGTGCTTCTTTTGCCATTGAGCACTGGCGTACGCTAATCGCCGAGGCATTCCTGTCAACCCTCCCGCCCTTCCCGGGAGCGTCCCGTATTTTACACCTCCCTCCCGTTGAAGTATATTCCCTAGTTTTTTTTTAATTGTAGATGTTTTTATTTTCCCCCGTTTTCTAATTGAATGAAACCCCACACAGAAGCAGCCGCGCTGAGGACGGGAGCGTTTAGAGGCATGTCATAACGACCAGAGTGCATCATCCGAGCGGCTTCCAGCAAAACAACCGCAGCCGTGTTTTAGGGGACCTCAGAGAGCGATGTGGACCCGCCGAAAAGGAGTGTAGCGCGGGAGCTTTACGGGGCGTGAGAGCTTCCTGCACTTCCACCACTGTCCTAGATGTTTGACGGCACCTCGAAGGCTTTGTTCCTACCGCGCCGTTTGGGTTTCCTCCTTTTTAGTTCACACACAGTCTTTCGTCACGTCCTTCCTCTTTATGCACACACACACACACACACACACACACACACACACACTGCTTCGTCGCGGTGTTCAGTGCCTTGCTCGAGGGCACTGAACCATCACGAGAATGGCACCCCACCCAAGTGTGGTTATTGACGCACCGGCGGTTTGGAGCCTCATGCTTGACCTGCAGCCTCCTCTTTTTTTTTTTTTTTTTTTAATGTCCTCATCCAAACGGTTTCTCCGCGGCTGCGTCTGCTGCAGCGTTTGTTCTAGAACCCGCTCCAACGCGCTGCCGCTTCCGCGCCGACGCCTTTCGTTTCCAAAATGACTAATCTGCCACGAAACCAGAGTCGCACCGGTGTCCTTGTATTCCTTGTTCCGAGTGCCGAGTCCGTTTGAATACTGACACTTTCAGTTCCAGGAAGTGAGAGACACTGGTCGTGAAGAAAGGCGTACCGCATACCAGCGTTCCCCTTATCCCGTCATTTCTGGGATTTTGAGCGGATAAAATCCATTGAAGTCCGACATATTTAAATATCTCCGGTCATAATGACCGGTGAAAATAATTACCCTCTAAGCACAAATTGAATCAGTGCTCGGCGATAAAATAATTAGAATAATTATCGCAATTTTCTTTTCCCCACTGTGTCAAAATAAAATAGACTTAATCATTTTGATGAAAATAAATCTGTTCATTTTTCCGCGTTCGGCAAGTTGCAACGGAAAGCCAATCATGTCATGGAGACATAACACCGCAAACTTTATTACTTAATTAGACCTACTTGCCATATTGATTTTGTTTTTGATCAACATTATTTATTTTTCTGAAATTTGAATTAAAGCTGCGAACCATTTGATTTAAAGTCTTAATATTCTTAATACTTATTTATTTATTTGTTTGTTTGTTTTTAAAATTGCGTTAACTGACGGGACTTATTTGATTTTGGATATTCAATTTAAAAATATTACAAATGGACATGCCTTCATGACGTCATCGTCTATATTACCTGCTTATCAACAGTTTTTAAGCTCCACAAACTGATCATATTTGTTCTCTGCTGTGTACTGCACTGTACTGTAATGTACTGTACTGCACTGTAATGTACTGCACTGTACTGTACTACATTGTACAGTACTGCCCTGTACTGTACTGGACGTGTCACATCGTCCGGTAAAAAAAAAAGAAAGAAAAGGAGGCGAAACTTGGGGCCGTGACGAGGTCCAGCCACGATGCACCGTCACAAGCAGCCACCGTCCACGTGTGTGTTTACGTTCATGACGCCGTCACGTTTTGAGGGTGGTGCAGTGACACACTCCCACCTCACGGGGGCGACCTTCATCCACACCCACCTTGACCTTCATCCACACCCACCTTGACCTTCATCCACACCCACCTTGACCTTCATCCACACCCACCCTGACCTTCATCCACACCCACCTTGACCTTCATCCACACCCACCCTGACCTTCATCCACACCCACCTTGACCTTCATCCACACCCACCCTGACCTTCATCCACACCCACCCTGACCTTCATCCACACCCACCTTGACCTTCATCCACACCCACCTTGACCTTCATCCACACCCACCTTGGGAAGTAAAGGTTGCTTTGGTAGCCTTTGACGTGGGTGGAAGTTCTCGCGCACAAAACCCCAAAACACTAACTCCGCCCCTTCCCCCTGTCCCTCCTTTCTCCCCCCCCTCCTCTCCTCCCTCCTTAACTCCTCTCCTCCTTGCTTCCTTTTTCCTCCTCCCTCCTTCCCTCCTCCTCCTCCTCCTCCTCGCTTTCCTCCTATGTTCCTTCCTTTCCTCCATCCTTCTCTCCTTTCATCCTTTTTCCTCCTTGCTTCACCCCTCTTTCCTCCTTCCTTTCCACTTTCTTCCCTCCTTCATTTCCTCTTCTCTCCCCTCCGCCCTCCTTTCTTCCTTACCTCCTTCTTTCTTTTCTTTCCTCCTCCCTTTCTCTTATTTTGTCTCCTTCCTTCTCTCCTTGTTTTCCTTTCTCTCCCTCCTTCTCCCCTTTACTACCTCCTCCCCTCCTTTCTCTCCTCCTTCCTTCTCTTCTTTTTTATTTTCTTCCCTCCTCTCCTTTCTTCCTTCCTCCCCTCCATTCTCTCCTTACTCTCCTCCATCACCTCTCCTTCCTTCTCCTTTCTCTCCCTCCTCTCCTCCTCCCTTCTCTCCTTTCTCTCCTTCATCTCCTCCTCCCTCTCCTCCTTCCTCCTTTCCTTTCTCTCCATCTCCCCCTTTCCTTTCCTTCCCTCCTCTCCTCCCTCCCTCCTCTCCTCCTTCCTCCTCTCCTCCCCCTTCCTCCCTCCTCTCCTCCTCCCTCCTTTCCTTTCCCTCCCTCCTCTCCTCCTCCATCCTCTCTCCTCCCTCCCTCCCTTCTTTCCTCCCTCCTCTCTTCCTTTCCTTTCTCTCCTTCCTCTCCTCCTCCCTCCTCTCTCCTCCCTCCCTCCTCTCCTCCTCCCTCCTCTCCTCCTTCCCTCTCCTCCTCCTCCTCCTCTCCTCCCCCTCCTCTCTCCTCCCTCCCTCCTCCTCTCCTCCTTCCCTCTCCTCCTCCTCCTCTCCTCCCCCTCCTCTCTCCTCCCTCCCTCCTCCTCTCCTCCTTCCCTCTCCTCCTCCTCCTCTCCTTCCCCCTCCTCTCTCCTCCCTCCCTCCTCTCCTCCTTCCCTCTCCTCCTCCTCCTCTCCTCCCCAACTCCTCTCCTCCTTCCCCCTCCTCTCTCCTCCCTCCCTCCTCTCCTCCTTCCCTCTCCTCCTCCTCCTCTCCTCCCTCCCTCCTCTCCTCCTTCCCTCTCCTCCTCCTCCTCTCCTCCTCCTCCTCTCCTCCCCCCCTCCTCTCCTCCTTCCCTCTCCTCCTCCTCCTCTCCTCCCCCCCCTCCTCTCCTCCTTCCCTCTCCTCCTCCTCCTCTCCTTCCCCCTCCTCTCTCCTCCCTCCCTCCTCTCCTCCTTCCCTCTCCTCCTCCTCCTCTCCTCCCCCCCCTCCTCTCCTCCTTCCCTCTCCTCCTCCTCCTCTCCTTCCCCCTCCTCTCTCCTCCCTCCCTCCTCTCCTCCTTCCCTCTCCTCCTCCTCCTCTCCTCCCCCCCTCCTCTCCTCCTTCCCTCTCCTCCTCCTCCTCTCCTTCCCCCTCCTCTCTCCTCCCTCCCTCCTCTCCTCCTTCCCTCTCCTCCTCCTCCTCTCCTCCCCCCCTCCTCTCCTCCTTCCCTCTCCTCCTCCTCCTCTCCTCCCCCCCTCCTCTCCTCCTTCCCTCTCCTCCTCCTCCTCTCCTCCCCCCCCTCCTCTCCTCCTTCCCTCTCCTCCTCCTCCTCTCCTTCCCCCTCCTCTCTCCTCCCTCCCTCCTCTCCTCCTTCCCTCTCCTCCTCCTCTCCATGCAGCAGTTCCGTGGTGTTCTGGGTCACACATTTATGGAGTTTCTGAAGGGCAGTGGAGACTACTGCCGGGCCCAGCACGCCGCCGCCTGTGCAGACGAGTGAACGGCCGACGGCTGCCATCTTCCCGCCGCTCGACCCCACGGAGGGGACGGAACTGGGACCGCCCACACCGCCTCCACCACCACCACCACCACCGCCCGCCCCCACCCGAACCAGCGGCGACTCGGCCTGGATGGGGTAACTCCACCACGCTGCGCACCGCCCCCCTCCCCTGACGGCGGTGGAACCGGCCCGGGTTCGACTTTTCCTTTTTCCTTTGGTTTGGTTCCGGAGGAGCGAGGCGCTCGCTCTGCTTCCTTAATTTAACTTCCTCTCTTCTTTGGTTCGGCCGCCAGCGACCTCGCGGTGAGGAGGACGGAGGTCCCGCTTCCGGAGGCTCCTCTGACTTTCAGTTTGACCTTTTTGCTGCGGTCTGAGCGTTTAGCTTTTTTTGTGTTCCGACTCCCTGGAAGACATTTCGTTGTTTTTTTTTGGTTATTTTTTTCAGTTTTCTTTATTGATTTAAAAAAAAAAAAATCTTCATTGTCAAAATGGCTCGCATGAACAGACCGGCCCCCGTGGAGATCACCTACAAAAACATGAGGTTCCTCATTACCCACAATCCTACCAACGCCACCCTGAACAAGTTCATTGAGGTAAAGATCCATAACGATTCCTTTTCAGTTTGGAACCAGCCCCCAAACACCCCTTGAGAGCCGCTTCTGACAGACAACGCTGACGTGGGCTTTAAAACGCTCTTTATTTATTGGGGTTTGGGCATCTTGCAAGGAGGGATTAGCCGCTTGAATGCCCAAATAAGAGCATGGAAGTGAGTGGCGCCGTCAAGTTGTCTGACAGAACCAACTCATGCGCGATTGAACTTGAGAAAAAAGAACGTTCAACACAAAGCAAACAACACAACGCTTTGTCTCGTAGCGTACAAACTTTACATTTCTACGTTGGGTTCACTGGCACTGGAGAGAAGTTAGAATTTAATCAGAAGGTTGATTTTTGTTGTTGTTTTTTTCAAAATCGAAATTTGTCCGTGCCGTAGAAATATTGAATTCCGCGGCCAAACGCAGATGAGTTGATGAGAACGGAACAGGAGGTGAGTGCTGGAGGGTTTTCTCTCACGCTCCGCGTCCTCTTTCCAAACGCAGGAGCTGAAGAAGTACGGAGTGACGACGGTGGTGCGGGTGTGCGAGGCCACGTACGATGCCGCGCTGGTGGGGAAGGAGGGCATCCAGGTCCTGGTGAGGCAGCATTTTATTATTATATTATATTCATGAGAAATTTAGGATCACATTTCATCGTACATTTCGTAGTGTATGTTCCTGATGTCATACTTTGAGGTCAAACTACATTTGAGTTCACTTGGAATTTGTGCAAAAGTCATTAAGTACAAACTTTGAAAGGATGAATATATTTAGTCAAGCTCTGGAATAATAGGAATCGTTGTAGTTTTGAAGATGTAGGCAACTGTGTAATGGAGTTATGAAGCAGTGAATGTCATATGCAACGGGCATAATAACAACGTTTGACCAAGAAAAGATCTTTTAAGACTCAAAGTTCCGACTTTTTTTAGTGCAGAGTTTGACCCAGGAGATTATTATTATTATTATTATTATTATTATTATTATTATTATTATCATCATCATTATTATAATAATAATTATATTATTGTCATTATTGTTATCATCATTATTATTATTATTATTATTATTATACTTATAAATAAATATGAGATGAGAACCTGCTGCATTGCATCACAGGGCTGAGGATTCCGAGCTGTTTCCTCTGCAGCGTTTCTGAAATAACTAATTTCCTCTTTTGCTCCCTCCTTCTTTGGCCTCCTTTTCTCCTCCTCTCTTCCCTCCCTCCCTTCCTCCCTTCTCTGCTTCCTCTCCTCCTCCCATTCCTTCTTCCCTCCCTCTCGCCGTCCTTCCTTCCCTCCTCGCATTCCTGTCTTTTTTCCTGCCCGTCCCTCCCCCCCTTCCTTTGCTCCCTCCCTCCCTCCTTCCTTCTCGCCTTTCTCTCCTCTGTTTCCTCCCTCCCCCCTTCCCTTCCTCCCTCTCCAGGATTGGCCGTTTGACGACGGCGCTCCTCCCTCCTCTCAGATCGTGGATGACTGGTTGAACCTGCTGAAGGTGAAGTTCCGTGAGGAGGCTGGCTGCTGCGTGGCGGTGCACTGCGTGGCGGGGCTGGGCAGGTGAGCGCGCGCCCGCTCCTCCACTGCTTTGGTACATTTTGCCGTTTGGGTGGAGGTTTTGATAACACTGTGCCTGCTGCAGAGCTCCTGTCCTGGTGGCGCTCGCACTCATAGAATGCGGGATGAAATATGAAGACGCCGTGCAGTTCATTCGACAGTAAGTTCACGAGCAGAAGTGACAAACCAACCGCTTGAATGTTATAACAATAATAATGATAATGATGGTGATGATGATAATGATAATAATAATAATGATGATGATGATGATAATAATAATGATAATAATGATTATGATGATGATGATAATGATGATGATAATAATGATAATAATGATGATGATTATAATAATGATGATAATGATGATGATGATAATAATGATGATGATGATGATAATAATAATAATAATGATAATAATGATGATGATAATAATGATAAGAATAATGATTGTGATTATAATAATGATGATTTTGATGATAATAATAATAATGATAATGATGATGATGATGATGATGATAATTACTATAATAATGATGATGATGATAATGATAATAATAATGATGATATTAATGATAATAATAATAATGATAATAATAATGATGATGATCATGATAATAATGATGATAAAAATAATGATTATAACAATAATGATAATAATAACGAAAATGCTGATAATAATAATGATAATGCTGATAATAATGATGATAATAATAATAATGATGATGATAATAATGATAATGATAATAATAATAATGATGATAATAACAGTTCTACTTCTGTCTGACAGGTAGTGATGTCACCGTAGCAGAACAAACGTTTGGAAACACTTGAGTTTGTGTTATGCTTAGTGAGTAAGTGTTGTTATAGTTAGAGCTAGTGCTAATGGTTAGTATGTTATGCTTAGTTAGTTAGGGTAAAGCTCAGTGGTGAGTTGGAATTATGGTTAGCTTGGGCTAGTAGGTGTTGTGGTTACCTAGGGTTTGTGTTGTGGTTACTTAGGGTTAGTAAGTGTCGTGGTTAGTTAGTGTTGTGGTTAGAAGAATCTTTACTGATGACATGACATGCCACACTACAACACATGCAATGGTTGGATGGTGCTGGTGAAATGGATTCTCTGCTTCTCCTGGCTTGTCCTTCATCCGGGGGCAGCGTTCAACCACACCCGGGGACCTGGTTCCAGATGCCCCCACCCAGAACAAGGAAACCCCTTGTTCTGGGTGGGGGTCCTTACTGATGTTACATGGAGGAAACCCCATGTTTTGGGTGGGGGTCCTTACTGATGTTACATTGAGGAAACCCCATGTTCTGGGTGGGGGTCCTTACTGATGTTACATGGAGGAAACCCCATGTTCTGGGTGGGGGTCCTTACATGGAGGAAACCCCATGTTCTGGTTGGGGGTCCTTACTGATGTTAGGTGGAGGAAACTCCATGTTTTGGGTGGGGGTCCTTACTGATGTTAGGTGGAGGAAACCCCATGTTCTGTGTGGGGGTCCTTACTGATGTTGCATGGAGGAAACCCCATGTTCTGGGTGGGGTCCTTACTGATGTTACATGGAGGAAACCCCATGTTCTGGGTGGGGGTCCTTACTGATGTTACGTGGAGGAAACCCCTTGTTCTGGGTGGGGGTCCTTACTGATGTTACATGGAGGAAACCCCATGTTTTGGGTGGGGGTCCTTACTGATGTTACATGGAGGAAACCCCATGTTTTGGGTGGGGGTCTTACTGATGTTACATGGAGGAAACCCCATGTTTTGGGTGGGGGTCCTTACTGATGTTACATGGAGGAAACCCCATGTTTTGGGTGGGGGTCCTTACTGATGTTAGGTGGAGGAAACCCCATGTTTTGGGTGGGGGTCCTTACTGATGTTACATGGAGGAAACCCCATGTTTTAGGTGGGGGTCCTTGCTGATGTTAGGTGGAGGAAACACCATGTGAGCACGGGGAGAACATGCACACTCCACACAGAAAGGCTCCTCATTGGGAGATAACCCACCAGAGCACGGTGCCAACAGCGCCTCAGGTGGGAATCGAACCCAGGACCTTCTTGCTGTGAGGCAGCAGTGCAATGCACCGTGCACCGTGCCACACATACCACGCAGTTACTGGTTACTTGAGGTTAGTTAGTGTTGTGGTTACTTGAGGTTAGTTAGTGTTGTGGTTACTTGAGGTTAGTTAGTGTTGTGGTTACTTGAGGTTAGTTAGTGTTGTGGTTACTTGAGGTTAGTTAGTGTTGTGGTTACTTAGGGTTAGCTAGTGTTGTGGTTACTTGAGGTTAGTTAGTGTTGTGGTTACTTGAGGTTAGTTAGTGTTGTGGTTACTTGAGGTTAGTTAGTGTTGTGGTTACTTGAGGTTAGTTAGTGTTGTGGTTACTTGAGGTTAGTTAGTGTTGTGGTTACTTGAGGTTAATTAGTGTTGTGGTTACTTGAGGTTAGTTAGTGTTGTGGTTACTTGGGGTTAGTGTTGTGGTTACTTGAGGTTAGCTAGTGTTGTGGTTACTTGAGGTTAGTTAGTGTTGTGGTTACTTGAGGTTAGTTAGTGTTGTGGTTACTTAGGATTAGCTAGTGTTGTGGTTACTTGAGGTTAGTTAGTGTTGTGGTTACTTGAGGTTAGTTAGTGTTGTGGTTACTTGAGGTTAGTTAGTGTTGTGGTTACTTGAGGTTAGTTAGTGTTGTGGTTACTTGAGGTTAGTTAGTGTTGTGGTTACTTGAGGTTAATTAGTGTTGTGGTTACTTGAGGTTAGTTAGTGTTGTGGTTACTTGGGGTTAGTGTTGTGGTTACTTGAGGTTAGCTAGTGTTGTGGTTACTTGAGGTTAGTTAGTGTTGTGGTTACTTGAGGTTAGTTAGTGTTGTGGTTACTTAGGGTTAGCTAGTGTTGTGGTTACTTGAGGTTAGTTAGTGTTGTGGTTACTTGAGGTTAGTTAGTGTTGTGGTTACTTGAGGTTAGTTAGTGTTGTGGTTACTTAGGGTTAGCTAGTGTTGTGGTTACTTGAGGTTAGTAAGTGTTGTGGTTACTTGAGGTTAGTTAGTGTTGTGGTTACTTGAGGTTAGTTAGTGTTGTGGTTACTTGGGGTTAGTTAGTGTTGTGGTTACTTGAGGTTAGTTAGTGTTGTGGTTACTTGGGGTTAGTGTTGTGGTTACTTGAGGTTAGTTAGTGTTGTGGTTACTTGAGGTTAGTTAGTGTTGTGGTTACTTGAGGTTAGTTAGTGTTGTGGTTACTTAGGGTTAGTTAGTGTTGTGGTTACTTGAGGTTAGTTAGTGTTGTGGTTACTTGAGGTTAGTTAGTGTTGTGGTTACTTGAGGTTAGTTAGTGTTGTGGTTACTTGAGGTAAGCTAGTGTTGTGGTTACTTGAGGTTAGTTAGTGTTGTGGTTACTTGAGGTTAGTTAGTGTTGTGGTTACTTGAGGTTAGTTAGTGTTGTGGTTACTTGAGGTTAGTTAGTGTTGTGGTTACTTGAGGTTAGTTAGTGTTGTGGTTACTTGAGGTTAATTAGTGTTGTGGTTACTTGAGGTTAGTTAGTGTTGTGGTTACTTGGGGTTAGTGTTGTGGTTACTTGAGGTTAGCTAGTGTTGTGGTTACTTGAGGTTAGTTAGTGTTGTGGTTACTTGAGGTTAGTTAGTGTTGTGGTTACTTAGGGTTAGCTAGTGTTGTGGTTACTTGAGGTAAGTTAGTGTTGTGGTTACTTGAGGTTAGTTAGTGTTGTGGTTACTTGAGGTTAGTTAGTGTTGTGGTTACTTGAGGTTAGTTAGTGTTGTGGTTACTTGAGGTTAATTAGTGTTGTGGTTACTTGAGGTTAGTTAGTGTTGTGGTTACTTGGGGTTAGTGTTGTGGTTACTTGAGGTTAGCTAGTGTTGTGGTTACTTGAGGTTAGTTAGTGTTGTGGTTACTTGAGGTTAGTTAGTGTTGTGGTTACTTAGGGTTAGCTAGTGTTGTGGTTACTTGAGGTTAGTTAGTGTTGTGGTTACTTGAGGTTAGTTAGTGTTGTGGTTACTTGAGGTTAGTTAGTGTTGTGGTTACTTAGGGTTAGCTAGTGTTGTGGTTACTTGAGGTTAGTAAGTGTTGTGGTTACTTGAGGTTAGTTAGTGTTGTGGTTACTTGAGGTTAGTTAGTGTTGTGGTTACTTGGGGTTAGTTAATGTTGTGGTTACTTGAGGTTAGTTAGTGTTGTGGTTACTTGGGGTTAGTTAGTGTTGTGGTTACTTAGGGTTAGTTAGGGTTGTGGTTACTTGAGGTTAGCTAGTTTTGTGGTTACTTGAGGTTAGTTAGTGTTGTGGTTACTTGAGGTTAGTTAGTGTTGTGGTTACTTGAGGTTAGTTAGTGTTGTGGTTACTTGGGGCTAGTTAGTGTTGTGGTTACTTGGGGTTAGTTAGTGTTGTGGTTACTTAGGGTTAGCTAGTGTTGTGGTTACTTGAGGTTAGTTAGTGTTGTGGTTACTTGAGGTTAGTTAGTGTTGTGGTTACTTAGGGTTAGTTAGTGTTGTGGTTACTTGGGGTTAGTTAGTGTTGTGGTTACTTAGGGTTAGCTAGTGTTGTGGTTACTTGAGGTTAGTTAGTGTTGTGGTTACTTGAGGTTAGTTAGTGTTGTGGTTACTTGAGGTTAGTTAGTGTTGTGGTTACTTGAGGTTAGTTAGTGTTGTGGTTACTTGAGGTTAGTTAGTGTTGTGGTTACTTGAGGTTAGTTAGTGTTGTGGTTACTTGGGGCTATTTAGTGTTGTGGTTACTTGGGGTTAGTTAGTGTTGTGGTTACTTAGGGTTAGCTAGTGTTGTGGTTACTTGAGGTTAGCTAGTGTTGTGGTTGGTGGAGGTTAGTTAGTGCTGTGGTTACTTAGGGTTAGTTAGTGTTGTGGTTACTTGGGGTTAGTTAGTGTTGTGGTTACTTAGGGTTAGCTAGTGTTGTGGTTACTTGAGGTTAGTTAGTGTTGTGGTTACTTAAGGTTAGTTAGTGTTGTGGTTGCTTGAGGTTAGTTAGTGTTGTGGTTACTTGAGGTTAGTTAGTGTTGTGGTTACTTGAGGTTAGTTAGTGTTGTGGTTACTTGAGGTTCGTTAGTGTTGTGGTTACTTGGGGTTAGTTAGTGTTGTGGTTACTTGAGGTTAGTTAGTGTTGTGGTTACTTGAGGTTAGTGAGTGTTGTGGTTACTTGGGGTTAGTTAGTGTTGTGGTTACTTGGGGTTAGTTAGTGTTGTGGTTACTTAGGGTTAGCTAGTGTTGTGGTTACTTGAGGTTAATTAGTGTTGTGGTTACTTGAGGTTAATTAGTGTTGTGGTTACTTGAGGTTAATTAGTGTTGTGGTTACTTGAGGTTAGTTAGTGTTGTGGTTACTTGAGGTTAGTTAGTGTTGTGGTTACTTGAGGTTAGTTAGTGTTGTGGTTACTTGAGGTTAGTTAGTGTTGTGGTTACTTAGGGTTAGTGAGTGTTGTGGTTACTTGAGGTTAGTTAGTGTTGTGGTTACTTAGGGTTAGTTAGTGTTGTGGTTACTTGGGATTAGTTAGTGTTGTGGTTACTTAGGGTTAGTTAGTGTTGTGGTTACTTGGGGTTAGTTAGTGTTGTGGTTACTTAGGGTTAGCTAGTGTTGTGGTTACTTAGGGTTAGCTAGTGTTGTGGTTACTTGAGGTTAGTTAGTGTTGTGGTTACTTGAGGTTAGTTAGTGTTGTGGTTACTTGAGGTTAGTTAGTGTTGTGGTTACTTGAGGTTAGTTAGTGTTGTGGTTACTTGGGGTTAGTGTTGTGGTTACTTGAGGTTAGTTAGTGTTGTGGTTACTTGGGGTTAGTTAGTGTTGTGGTTACTTGAGGTTAGTTAGTGTTGTGGTTACTTGGGGTTAGTTAGTGTTGTGGTTACTTGAGGTTAATTTGTGTTGTGGTTACTTGAGGTTAGTTAGTGTTGTGGTTACTTGAGGTTAGTTAGTGTTGTGGTTACTTGAGGTTAGTTAGTGTTGTGGTTACTTGAGGTTAGTTAGTGTTGGGATTAGTTGTTGGTGGCAACTGTTTTCTCTGTCAGTGAAAGTCAAACTGGTGCGTTTGGGTCAAACTCGTAAAATGCGTTGACGGTGTCACCATTGAAAATGTTGAGCTTTTTACCAAATTCCACTGAGTGCAGGTTGGTTTACTGCTGCCTTGCTCATGGGCTGGTGTGTGGTGCTGTTTTTCCTGCAGGAAGCGGCGCGGGGCCTTCAACAGCAAGCAGCTCTTCTACCTGGAGAAGTATCGTCCCAAGATGCGATTGCGCTTCAAAGACTCCAACGGCCATCGCAACAACTGCTGCATCCAGTGACCCCGCCCTGACCCGCCCCGCCCCGCCCAGCCCTGACCTGCCCCGCCCCACCCTGGCCCGCCCCACCCCGCCCTGACCCGCCCCGTCCGTCCAGCAGGAAAGCCCTTCAAGTGTCGCCCCCCCCCCCCCATTTTAACATGCTCTAAAGTACACGTATCAAAAAAAACCAACGAACAAAAAACCATCAAAGAAAATAGGGTGAAGATAAAAAGCAGGGATGGATCGGTGGATTAGTGAGAAGCATAGTTTGAGCTTCGGTTCAGGAAGGAGCAGCGAGTTGTCGTGTCGGTGTCAAAAACGTTGTTTGTTCCTTTTGTGCGAAACCTTGAAATCACCGGCGGATTTACACAGTAACATCTGAGGAAAACGGATAAAACACCTTAAAAAAACACGCATTTGTAGTAATTAACTGCAATAACCCAGTAATATACAGGAAGTGATGTGTGATTCCAGCAGTGATACTTTATTACTCGGAGTGTTTGGGAGTGAGAGGATGTAGAACCAGGTGTTATTCAGTTATTAAACAGTGATTTTAACTACTACCAAGGTGCTGCCATCATAATATTTAATGTAGAGTATCATGGTGAGACACAGCTGATACTGTTGCCAAAAATTACTGTGTAATTATTCACAACTTTACTGTCATAAATGAGTAAAATATGATTCTATGGTTTACTTTCTCGGTGGGTATTTAATGTGTTTCATTATTAAAATGGCCTGTTCCCGGTGTATTATTGGTATTATTATTATTATTGATGTATTACTGGGTGATTAACAGTGAACTACTGCACATCAGTTTCAAAATTGAATTAGTTTATATAGGAATTCCAGCTCTTACTGTCAAATTCTCGGCCTGTGATTTGAAGGGGTCTATTTACTTTTTCCTTGTTTTTGGGATTTGGCCGTCGCATCAGCAGCGAATCGGGAGCGGAGACGTAGAAAGTGCCACGCCTTCCTTCAAATCGAGCGGTTCGTCCACAAATGCCTTATACCATCCGACGGAAACCATGGCAACCGGCCGGGTTTGGAAAAAGGTGTTTCAATTTTTACCATTTGGAACAAAAGAAAAACAAAAAAAAGAAAATGTTGCCTTGGTGTCGCGCAGGAAGTCTTACACACATTTTACATTTCTGCTCTTTTCAGTGAATATTTTTAATATGAAACGCTTTAACTGTTGCGACACTTCATCTGGAAGTCTGGACTCCTCTGTTTACTGATCAACTGCCATGTCCAAATGTGATTTACTTTATTTTTGTTTTTGTTTTGTTTTGCTTGAAAAACTGGACTTCAGACGTCTGCTATATTTTGTACGCCTTTTTATTTGGTTTTATTCGGTTTTATTTTTATGTGCGTAATTTAAGACTTGGATACTTGATGATTTTATGTATTTGAAAATGTGTACTATTGTTAGGTTGGCTATTTATACTATCAATGGATGTGTGTTTTAGTACCGTGAGCAACGAAATTGTACCTGTTCACCAACTTGTGAGAGTACATTAAAATGATCCACTGAAAATAGCTCTACTCTGCTGTTATTATTCTATACCTCTTCACATGTTTATATATATATATTTATATGGAATTATAATTTGAGTGAAGGCCTCCTGTCAGACTTTAGTGTGACGGTTAAATATTTGAAACTCTTTTATTTCTCCAATTCTTTCCTTGTTTAAAGGCACATTTTACTCATTTTGTAAAAAACATGAGAAATAAGAAATCGCACAAAAAAAAACAAACCTGGTTATTTTATAGAAGGTTTTTTTTTAACGTGTATTATATATATTTAAACTGCGGGAGTGTTTTTAATCGTTTTTTTTTTTAAGGGTTAAAATAGAAGCGTAACTTCAATGGATTTAAATAGTTGTTTTGTGGCTGTGGGAGCCCCACCCGTCAGCCACACACACACTCCTTTACGTTTCTCACACCATCTAAATATTTGCTGACTTTCTTATAGATGCTTTAAAGGCCTGAATAAAATAACAAGTTTAAAGATGTATCTCAGCAATAACTATGTCTCTAATCGACTTTATAAAGAAGTGCAAGAGGTTACCAAAATGTGTTTATTTCCTTTTTTGTACAAGTTGTAAATGCCACTTTAGACCTTTTTATATAATAAATAAGGAGTCGTATAAAAACTGCCAGGGTAGCGTTTCCAAATCTCAAACAAAAACAAAAACAAAAAACCAAAACAACACAGAACGACTGGAACGAGGAACGTCCCCCACGGAGAGGGAAGGGCCACAAAGAGGCACGGAGCAGAGTGGGGGGTCATCCAGCGCTGTAATTGAGTCATTCACACGGTTTCCATATCCACACATTTACATCAACACACCTGATGGGTCAGAGCTTCCCACTTTTTACAGAACGAGAGGGCGGAGCCATAACATCAGGTGGGAAATTAGATTTTTCAGTTCAGGTGTTTGTGGCCCCTGAAACGCGCCGGTCCCCTCCCCGATCCCCTCCCCGATCCCCTCCTGGTTCCGAGGGGGCCCCGCTCACATCTCGCTGGGGCCCTTCATCCCAGAGTCCTTGGCGGACACGGGCGACGCCACCATGGGCAGGACGCACTGCGACGACTCGCAGTATCCGTTGGGTCCCGGGGTTCCGGGGGGCCCCGGGACGCCGGGGACGCCGGAAACGCCGCGCGGGCCCCGCTCCCCGTCGCGGCCGTCCCTGCCGTACGCCGCCCTGCCGGGGTCACCTGGGAACGACGGAGGAGAGGGTGCAGAGAAAGGAGGTGAGAGTCAGTGTGTTGCTATGCAAACAAATAAAACCCCAAAATAAATGTATTAAATTGGACAAATATCCCAAAAATAGATGAATAGAAAATAAATTAAAATGGCCCAAAACTATTTTTATAAATAGCTAAATTCCCATAATTTACCCCAAAAAAAAACAAAAATCCGAAAAATGTTATAATGGATTATTTTAGGTGTTTCGTATTTTAATGTTTTATTTTAATATTTCCGTCACTCCAGTAGCACTACTGCTACAAAACAAATAATAACGTAAGACGAGGTAAGACCTCATTAACCTGTCTGTCTTCCTGTCTGTCTGTCTTCCTGTCTGTCTGTCTTACAGTGTATATTAGTGATCAGTACGTGGTGTACCTGGCAGACCAGGTGCTCCGGGTGCTCCCTTGTCTCCTCTCGCTGTGGGTCCTCGTTCTCCTCGGTCACCCGTGTCGCCTGCAGGAAAATACAGATTAACATGGTCTGGAGAACCACTCGCAACATTTGGATTATTGGAACATATAAAAATACAATGAAAAGAAATACAGTTCCAACCACCGTACTAATGTCCACAGAAAACCTTTTTCCCTGGATTTGTTTGTTTTGTTGCCATGGTGACCACAGCTTCCTGTTGTCAGCCAATCAGCAGCTAGTTTGGTGACAGCTCATCAACTGTTTCAACAGAGAGCTGCGAACGGCTGCCATGTTTAAATACCAGTAGATAGAACCAATTTCCAGGCTAATCCCTGGTTTTCCAGGCCAATCCTGGGTTTTCTTAAAAACTGCGGTTTCAGATGCAAAGCCTGGTGTTAGGCCCTCAGACTGGACTCTGACCTTTGGGCCCCTTGCGGCCGATTATCCCCGACGGCCCCTTGAGGCCCGGCAGGCCCCTGGCTCCGCTGTGGCCCGGGTAGCCGTTCTCTCCGGCGGGTCCCGGGGGTCCGGGCGGGCCGGGCGGGCCGGGCATCCCCGAGACGCCCGACTCGGGTCGGCTGAGGCTGGCGGCGAGCTGGGCCAGCTGCTCTGTGACGGGGAGGAAGACCCGGGTTATTATGACGTGGGAACCAAACACCGCCAGATGAATTAATGTTGAGGGATCAAACTCTATCTAATTTCAGGAAATCAGGGCTGGGGGTGGAGGAGGTGGGGGAGGTGGAGGAGGTGGAGGACAGGCACCTTGGACCAGGCCGTACTGGTAGCACTGGGACTCCCTCAAATAAACTCTAAATGTGCTGCGTTCATCTGCCATTTGAGCCCTGAACCTCCAGCTCCGTGACGTATGAGGGTGGAGGTTGTGGTGTGAACCTGTCTGGTGGAACCGGGGGCGTGTGGTTCTGGTGGGTGGGTGGGTTGGTGCCGGTGGTTCCTTACCTTGCATCACCCGCATGCAGACCTGCTTGATGTGGGCGTCGCTGGGAGACTTGCCCTGAAGACAAATACAAACAAGTCGTTGGAGACGACGATGTTGGGACGCGTCACGAGCGTTAGGGGTGAACATCTCATCCGCCAAGGGCCTTCAGGAACCAGAACATTCGGGAAGCTTCGGGAACGTTTTGAACTTTTAGAACCTCTAGGACCCTTCAGAACCTTCAGGAACCTTCAGGAACCTTCAGGAACGTTTAGAACCCTCAGAACCTTCAGAACCTCCAGGAACCTTCAGGAACCTTCAAAACCTTCGGGAACCTTCAGGAACCTTCAAAACCTTCGGGAACCTTCAGGAACTGTGACTGGATAAACTTAAATACTTGTTCACTTTTTTGAACCGATTTGTTTTCAGGCTTTCATAAATTAGAATGTACACATTCATTTTCTACATAAAGAAATAAAATACATAAAATGTATAAAATACATAAAATATGTAAA
The DNA here is from genome assembly GCF_960531495.2 of Zeus faber. Classification (NCBI taxonomy): domain Eukaryota; kingdom Metazoa; phylum Chordata; class Actinopteri; order Zeiformes; family Zeidae; genus Zeus; species Zeus faber. The sequence goes on along the minus strand of NC_137191.1, from coordinate 35,677,330 downwards.
ATATGTAAAATATATAGAATATATAAAATGCATAAAATACATAAAATATATAAAATACATCAAATACATCAAATATATAAAATGCATAAAACACAAAATATATAAATACATAATATATATCAAATACATAAAACATCTCAAATATATAACATACATTAAATAGATAAAACATACAAAACATGTAAAACAGATAAATATTTGAAGCTCTTTCCAGTTTGTCAGATTTGTGTTTGTGCTGCTGAACTGATGAAGGATTTTATTTTTCAACTCTCGTCCTTTTCTGCTTTTTCTGCTTTTTCTGCTTTTTCTGCTTTTTGCACCGAACGTTTCCTGGTTGTTCTGATATTCCTCAGCTCGTTCTTCTTTGTGAGAAAACTTTTCACAAACAGGTTTATTAAACCTTGCACCTGTTTTTATTCTGATTTACATATTTTATTCATCATTTTATTTGCATTATATGAAGCAGGACTCACCGCCGGCCCCTGGGCCCCCGGCAGGCCTGGCACGCCCCGGTCCCCCTGCATGCCCCGGGGCCCCGGCTGGCCCTGATTGCCCTCCTTCCCGGGCTGGCCCCGGCCGCCCTCGGGCCCTTTGTTCCCCGTCTCTCCTGGAGTGCCCATCTGGAAAACACCACAGTCAGACAGTCAGACAGTCAGTTAGACAGTCCAACAGTCAGACAGTAAGCTAGACAGTCAGACAGTCAGATAGAAAGTCAGACAGTCAGAAAGTCAGATAAGACAGTCAGACAGTCAGATAGACAGTCAGGCAGTCAGATAGACAGTCAGGCAGTCAGATAGACAGTCAGACAGTCAGAAAGTCAGATAGACAGTCAGTCAGACAGTCAGGCAGTCAGATAGACAGTCAGACAGTCAGACAGAACGAGTGACAGACGGGGCAGTGTAGTATGAGACTATTCAGATATCCTTAAAAACAAGAATATCTTTGTATTATATAGAAAACTACAGTATATACTTGTACAAAATATACCAGATGGTATTGTATAGTATACTATATACTTGTATATAACATACTAGATGGTATTATATAGCATACTATATACTTCTATATAATATACTAGATGGTACTATATAGCATACTATATACTTGTATATAACATACTAGATAGTATAATATAGCATACTATATACTTGCATATAATATACTAGATGGTATTATATAGCATACTATATACTTGTATATAACATACTAGATGGTACTATATAGCATACTATATACTTTTATATAACATACTAGGTGGTATTATATAGCATACTATATATATACTTGTATATCATTTACTAGATGGTATTATATAGCATACTATATTCTTGTATATAATTTACTAGATGGTATTATATAGCATACTATATACTTGTATATAACATACTAGATGGTACTATATAGCATACTATATACTTTATATAACATACTAGATGGTATTATATAGCATACTATATATATACTTGTATATCATTTACTAGATGGTATTATATAGCATACTATATTCTTGTATATAATTTACTAGATGGTATTATATAGCATACTATATACTTGTATATAACATACTAGATGGTACTATATAGCATACTATATACTTTATATAACATACTAGATGGTATTATATAGCATACTATATATATACTTGTATATCATTTACTAGATGGTATTATATAGCATACTATATACTTGTATATAACATACTAGATGGTACTATATAGCATACTATATACTTTTATATAACATACTAGGTGGTATTATATAGCATACTATATATATACTTGTATATCATTTACTAGATGGTATTATATAGCATACTATATTCTTGTATATAATTTACTAGATGGTATTATATAGCATACTATATACTTGTATATAACATACTAGATGGTACTATATAGCATACTATATACTTTATATAACATACTAGATGGTATTATATAGCATACTATATATATACTTGTATATCATTTACTAGATGGTATTATATAGCATACTATATTCTTGTATATAATTTACTAGATGGTATTATATAGCATACTATATACTTGTATATAACATACTAGATGGTACTATATAGCATACTATATACTTTATATAACATACTAGATGGTATTATATAGCATACTATATATACTTGTATATCATTTACTAGATGGTATTATATAGCATACTATATTCTTGTATATAATTTACTAGATGGTATTATATAGCATACTATATACTTGTATATAACATACTAGATGGTACTATATAGCATACTATATACTTTATATAACATACTAGATGGTATTATATAGCATACTATATACTTGTATATAACATACTAGATGGTACTATATAGCATACTATATATATACTTGTATATCATTTACTAGATGGTATTATATAGCATACTATATACTTGTATATAACATACTAGATGGTACTATATAGAATACTATATACTTGTATATAACATACTAGGTGGTATTATATAGCATACTATATACTTGTATATCATTTGCTAGATGGTATTATATAGCATACTATATACTTTATATAACATACTAGATGGTATTATACAGCATACTATATACTTTATATAACATACTAGATGGTATTATATAGCATACTATATACTTGTACATCGTTTACTAGGTGGTATTATATAGCTGCTATATACTTGTATATAACACACTAGATGGTATTATATAGCATACTATATACTTATATGTACTTTACAGACGGTATTATATAGCATACTATATACTTGTATATAACATACTAGGTGGTATTATATAGCATACTATATACTTGTATATCATTTACTAGATGGTATTATATAGCATACTATATACTTGTATATCATTTACTAGATGGTATTATATAGCATACTATATACTTGTATATCATTTACTCGATGGTATTATAAAGCATACTATATACTTGTATATTGTTTACTAGGTGGTATTATATAGCATACTATATACTTGTATATCGTTTACTAGATGGTATTATATAGCATACTTGTATATAGTACTAGGTATTCTACATGTGGGGGTCCTTATGGTGTGACGTACCGATCCTTTCTCTCCGCCTTCTCCTTGCTCTCCCTGCGGAAAGGAGAATTCAAATGTCAAAAACACAAAGTAGAGACAAAATGGAGACGGTGTGAAGCGCGTCCCACGTGCTCAGGGTGGAGGTCGAGCACCGACTGTCACCCCCCCCCCCCCAAACACCACCAACTTATCCCTACGGGGCCACACATCTCCATGTCTCAAGGTGCGGACACTACGCTTTCCCTGGCCCTGGGCGGCGGCGTGACGGGCTTCACGGCAGCAGCCGAAAAGGCCGCGCCCGCCCCCCCAGAAGCGGGGGGGAGGAGGTGGTGCGAGGCGGCGGCGCTCACCAGGTCTCCTCTCTCTCCGGCCGTGCCCTCGGCTCCCGGGGATCCCTGCGGGGAAGCACAGAAAACAGGCGGTGGGTCCGACCGCCTGCGGCGTCTCTCAACGCACGCGCCAGGCGCTTGAAGGTGGCCGCACCCACCTGTTCTCCCTCCGGTCCGTCCACGCCCACCGCGCCCTGGGGAGGCAGAGGAAACATCAGGTGTGACGTCCACATTCAAGCAACAGCGGAAACAGTGGAAACAGCAGAAGCAGCGGAAAACAGTGAGAACCACGAGAACCGCGAAAACCGCGAGAAGCGTTGACGTCTGTCAGCTGCTGCGACGCGCTGCAGGCTGCAGCACCGCGGCAGGAAGTGACCTCGCTTACGATTTTCACTGGAACCGAGCTTTAGATCAAGTCAGCGACTCACGCGCTGTGGGTGAAACAACGACTTCATTGACGCGTCTCTTGGGGAGTCGCCGTCAAAACCTGTTTTTTCCAAAGGGTGAAACGCATGAATTTAAATGGGTTTTTTTTCCCGCACTTTGCGAGCGCGACGTGAATGGAGATTTCAACGGGGGGGGGGGGGGGGGGTGCGTCGGCGCTCGGGTGTGAAGCCCACGTCAGGGCAGCTTCCCCACGACGCATCACCTCCTCCGTCAAAGTGGGACGCCGGGCGAGCATTGACATTCGGACGTTTGACTTTGGTTTGACGGTGAGTGGGAAGGCGCTGAAAGGGGGACAGGCTCGTTTATTTAGGGAAAAAAAATCCTGAATAAAATATACACAGAAGTTATACATCAATCAAGGTTTGTTTGTTTTTCACTTTTTTAACCTTTAACCCAAATAGCAGCAGCATCCTGTTTAAAGTCACGCACGCGCTCGGTCAGACTCGTTTCTTTCTTTCTGATGTTCAGTCATGCTCTATGCTGGGAAACGACTTTTGCGTTCGTGGATAAAGCCTGGACACGGAGCCCGGTCGGCGAGTTTGAAGGGAAGGAGTTGGGATGTAGATCGGGCCGCGACCCGGGTTTCGGGGTCGAGGGTGGAACGTGCGGCGGAGGGGTTTGGCCGTGCCGCCGCCCACTGGTGGCCGGGGGGCGGCGGCAGTCGTCTCTTACCCGGTCTCCCTTCTGCCCCAGGAAGCCGGCCGGACCCGGGAGTCCGGGCAGTCCCAGGTCCCCTTTACCTCCCTGCGAACACACACACACACACACAGAAACATCAAATAATACACACACTCAAAATTGCACAGACCCACAGATTCGTAAACATAGAATTACACGTAGGTACACAAATACACACACACACACACACACACACTCTGTTGAAACACTGGGTGTCTGTGCCGACTGAAGCCCCCCCTCTGACCCGCGGCCTCCAGGGTAAAAATGAAACCCAAGCCCTAAAACAAGCACTTGTCTGCTGACGCTGGTCCACGGAGGCTTGGGGGCGTTCCCAGTGAACAGAGGGCTCTTTCAGGTCCGCTTGGCTCTCTTCCCGGGCCCCCGAAATCCAAAATCCCCCTCCGCCCCCCCAGAGAAATCCCCCCAGGTCCTTGAAGTGGTGCAACGAGCGGCCGCTCGCGTGCGCCCGGCACCACCGCCTTCCCTTCTGCTGTGCACGGGAGCGTGCGCAGGGAGGCTCCTGATCCGGACGTGCCGGGGTTTGTCTTGGTCACGTCCGATAACGAGCGCGGGGCGGTGGATGGGCGGCCCCTTGTTGCCCAGAAACAGAGCGACCCCCCTCCCCCTCCCTCCACCGCCCTCCCTGCCAAGGTATGCAGCGCAGCAGATTAGCCAAAGGCCAGGAAACGCTCACGGCGCTCGAGGTGCCGGGAACGAGCCGAGATCAATATGTGGACCGGATCAACGGGCTGCGCTCGCTGCCGTTTCCGGGTGTTTTCCTCCGCCTAATTCCCCCCCCCCAGCCTCTTTCATCCGCCGTTCATTTTCCCTGCTCTCCGTCCGAGTCTCGTCGCCGTCACTCTGTAATCCCCTCGGCGACGGCAGCCTTCCGGTTGTTGACAAGCGGGTCCCCAGCGGGGTTCATGTGCATCTCTCGGGGTCGATGCCTCGGGGCCGTCCTCGGAGATGGAATGAATTTTTTTCCTCAGTGTTATTAACCCACCGTCCCGTCGAGAAGTAAGACGGGGAAATCCTACGGGACTCCTTCACAGGGTCCTTTCAACCACGCGGGGCCCCCATCGAGGTCGGGACACCACGGGCCCCGCCTTCCCGCTCCGTCCCGTCCATAACCACCCCGTTGAACCGGACTCGCCTGTGTCGCCGCTTTCGCATCGGGGCCTTCGCTCTGACTCGGAAAAAACAGGCGCCCAAAAGCACCTGCATCTACGTCACCCGTCGGTGTCAGATTTCCCCGGTTCTGTCCGGTCCCCCCGGTCCCCCCCGTTGGGCTCTTGGCAGGGATTTGCCGCGAAGATCCCTCGAGGTGGCTCGCCTTGCCGTCTTTCGGGTCTTCCTTAGAGCTGGCCATCTCATCGGCAACGCGGACCAAACCAACCTCTGTTCCAGGGGGGTCAGACAAACCTGTTCCCGAGAGGCCTTTGGTCAGCGTCCACTGGCACCACCTTCACCACCTTCACCACCTTCACCACCTCCACCGGCTGATCCGAGGCTCTGGCGTCATGTCGTCGCTGTCTATAGAAAACGGCATCGGCCGAAATACGTACTTATCACCCAACCGGCCCTTGTGCTATTAAACCCAGGATTAGCCCTGGAACGGCCCTGTTACCAGTCAACATGCCGGGCATCACTTCACCGCCCCGGGTCGCTGGGGAGGAGCGGAGTCGGACATCTTTCAAGATGGCCGACACGCCGGCACCTGGGGGGTGTATCGTTACAGCTTGTACGAGTATCTAACCCGTCATACTCTCTGTAATGTTGTTTCAGTGTCCGTACACATGCATTTGGAAGCTCTGTGAGGTGACTTTTAGCCTTTGTAATTAGAGCCCCGGGTCTCGGCGATCAGCCAGCGTCTTGCTGCTGGTTGCTAGGTAACCGCTGGAACGCAGCGGGCTCCCAGGTCCGAGCCACGCGCCGTTGAGCAGTTTCCCCTGGTGTTTGCGCCTGTCCCAGTACAGAGCGACTCCTGAGCTTGGATACTCACTCTGGGCCCCGGCGAACCCGGAGGGCCGTCGTGGCCTCGCTCTCCTCGCTCGCCCTGTGGGGAAGGAAGAGAACGAGTGTTTACCGTGAACAGGAAGTGACGGTAAACACCATAAAAAAGTGTTTTTATGGTCGTGGATTTAAGAACAGCAAATGGCAATGTCCCATATGATGTGGGTATTTTATGTGCATTCAAGGATCTGAGTGGTGAAGCTGGAATTTGGAGCTCAGTTGAGCTTTCTGTTGTCATGGCAACCACATTTAGACCTGACCTCACGTTGTGTTTTAAACTTTGATCTCCTTCTTCTTCTTTGTTGTTTATTGGCGATGAACTACCACCAACTGGACTAGTGGGTGAGCAATTGGTGAGGCCAAAAATAGCTAACTGACTGACTAACTGAATGAATGACTGACTGACTAAATAACCGACTGACTAACTGACTGACAGACTGATACATAAAATTATGAATAAACTGTTAAATTTACAAATTCCTAAATAAATAAACAAATAATAATGCATAAAAAACATTAATATATATTTTGTATTCATTATTTTAGCTTAACGTCATTTGTTTTAGTCCATTTTAAGCGCTGTGAGTTCATTTTCATAGTTGTTGATCGCGATCCATCTTTTATTGTCTACATCCCGCTCCGGCGATTGAGACACAGCACTGCCGTCGAACAAAGAAGCCTTTTCATTTCATGGTGAAATGCGTGTTGTGTCGCCTGTGAATGTTGATTGGATGTGGGATCAGAGCTGTGGTGGGTGTGGACTCACTGGTCCGGCTCGGGGTCCCACCGGTCCCACCTCCCCCTGCTCGCCGCGCTCTCCCTGGAAGGGAACACACGGCCGCCAGGAAAACCAATCAATAATAGATGCCATCCATACTGGTGCTGATATCATTGGTGTAAAGGGCCGACTCATTCACCAATAATCACTAATACAAACCTCTCACAGTTATTGTCTGAACACTGGAATATCAAACGAGATCTGTCAATCATGTCTATGTACCAAGTTGCTCCAGACTTACTGATTTTCCTGGCGATCCCATCAGTCCCACGACGCCCGGATCGCCCGTGTTTCCCTGGGAAACGAGGAAAACAAAAAGATAACGACTTTACGCATAAAATCACAGTTTTTAAAACATTATAGGGTCCAAACGACATTCTCCTGTCGCTTAGCAGATTACACCAGGCACTAGATCATCAGAGAAATACACCAACACGACAAAAACAGACAAAACAGACAAAAACAGACAAAAAGAAACATTACATTTCCTGCCAGTATAAATAGATTTTTTTTGTTGACCTGATTATTATTATTATTATTATTATTATTACAATCATCATGTACAATTTTTTATATTATTTAAAAAATGAAGATGAGATAAGATAGTCCTTGCTGTTTAAGAAAATATTTCTCACATTTTTTTCATGTGATTAAATGTGACATTTATATTAAACACAGAAAAACAATAATAAAAAGGGAACAGATAAGAATCTCTACAATTATGATTGATAATGTGAATGAAGTACAGTATACATGTGTATTTAATAACTACACTGTATGATAATAAGCGTGCAGCTGGTACCTTCGCTCCGCTGACGCCTTTTGGGCCGTACGCACCTGGCAAACCCTGCATGGGAGAAAACAAAAACACAAAAATAGAAATCCCAGCATCAGAGATCGCCAGAGATTAATTATGAATTCAAAGAGTCGTACGTCTGGTTCGCACTTACAGGAAGTCCTTGGAGTCCAGCGTCACCTGGAGCGCCATTTTTACCTGGAATACCCTGAAAACAGATAAAACACAAGATGTGCCAAGCTTTTTATTAACTTTGGTTATCAAAGGAGAGGTTATAATAATAATAATAATAACAATAATAATAATAATAATAACAATAACAAAAAAATATATAGCGGTAGGCAGCAATACACAGGGTCCAGCTTTGTTATGTTAGATACAAATTAAAGTTTTCCAAGTTCCCGTAAAACACACCATCACTTTGTATTGACACCAATTACAAATCAGTTTGTGCTGTGGCTCCTCTTGACATCAGCATTACGTCTAAAACCAGCTACAGTTTTCTGAGTTTCCCTTGAACGCAGCATCGGCTGACGTAATGACAGAGTGAGTCCTGGTGACACGCAGAATTACTAATACTAGGATCCACTTGTTGCATGTTGTGACTTTATCCTACAAATGAGAAGGTCCCAGTCTACTTCCTGTCAGCTCCCTGTCTACTTCCTGTCAGCTCCCTGTCTACTTCCTGTCAGCTCCCTGTCTACTTCCTGTCAGCTCCCTGTCTACTTCCTGTCAGCTCCCTGTCTACTTCCTGTCAGCTCCCTGTCTACTTCCTGTAGTCCACAGAGTCCTGCCTCACGGTGTCTCTGTGGAAGGAAATGACTCCGTGTGGAGGTTCCAACAACAAGCTTCATTCAAACACATTCAACGCTGCACGTCCCTCACACACGTTTCATTCACTTGTTTAACGTTTGGGACTAAAATAAAACAGACGAATTTGACCCGTTGATCTGGAGCAAGCGACCTCCTTGTGTGAGGTTGCAAACACGGAAAATGTTTTGGACTGATTTCCACTCCTACAGTTTGTGTTATGACTGGCTTCAATGCCGGAAATTTTAGGACCTTGGCGTATCGGGGATGCGTGAACGTTCTGCTACTTCCAGTAGATTTTCAGCAGTTTTTCACCAAGTCCTGCTCCAAATGTAGATCGATGTTGATCAAACTTGAACCATGAATCGTCCTGGTTCCAACGAGACCTCAACCATGTGCGTGGGTCCAGCGATCGTCGTGTTCCAGACACTTTTAGCCCGAAAATTGCCAAGGATAATAATAATAATTATTATTATTGCGCAGAGCAACCCACACATGCCAATGGAGTCTGGAGCGCTATGTGAAGGCCCCCCGGAGCCACACCCTGCACATATATACCAAACTGGATGATGATGTCACAAAGTGCCACGCTCCGCCACCCCCGGCCCTCCCAGCCTTTAGAAAAAAGGGTGTATTTGCCAACTCCTCCTACAGGTCCGATGTGGAGGATCAAACTTGGACCACAACATGTGTGGACTTGCCCGAAAACAAATTGTGTTATTCGTGTCCGTGGGCTCGACGGTTTTGAGCGCCAGGCACTTTGACCGGTGATAATGGCAAGGAGAATAAAAATGTAAATAAAAATATATAATAATAATAATAATAATAATAATAATAATATCAATTTCTCATGTTTTGTCAGCTGATTTTCTCCAGATAAAGTACTGAGAATCTTACAGCAATAACTAGTCCACGCAGCAAATTCTGCTCTTTGCAAATAACTCCCAAAACCCAAATAACACAAGCTGGGGTTCAGAAAAATAAAGCCCAGAAATCAGAACCTTTCACCCTTTGTGTCTCACTCCAGAGGTTTCAATCCTCAGAAATTCACTGTTCATTAATTTACTCTCATCTTTCCTAACAAACAACTGACTCATGGAACATTGAAATGAGATCAAAAATAATGACATCAAATAATACTTCATTAACCTTCCGTCTATGAAGGCACCATCGCCCACTGACCACAGTAAATATGGAATAAATCAAAGGAGTAGATTTGTACCTTAGTGCCGGGCAGCCCCGGGATCCCCTCCCGTCCGTCTGGACCGAGCAGACCCTGATTGGCAGGAAATACAACAAAAAGCATCACATCATGACATCACATCATGACATTACATCATGACATCACATCATAACATCACATCATGACATCACGTCATAACATCACATCATAACATCACGTTATGACATCACATCATATCACATCATGACATCCCGACATCACATCATGACATCACATCATGACATCACATCATGACATCACATCATAGTTTGAAATGTTGGTGAGACTTTGAGACTGTACATGATGACTACGTAACGATTATGGCTCTGTTTCCGTCTTAAAAATCACATTCTGTTCATTTGAATATCTCCAAGTCCAAGTGAAATCAAAATGTATTTTTTGTTAAAAAAAAATATATATATATATATATATTGATATCATTTCAGGCCAAATTAGCAAAACACAGACATTTACGTTTGTTTTTGATCATTCTGCATTGATAGAAATGTGAGACATCAGAGTCACAAGAACTTCAAGTCACTTGTCATGAACATTGTTTACTTTGAAATTTTTCAATTTCTCTTGCACTTGAACTTTCTTAACTCATGAGTTCCTGATAACTCATTCATTTAGGTGGTGCCATCCAAAGGAGTGGGGGCGGAGTTGGGGGCAGAGTTGGGGTGGGGTTGGGGGCAGAGTTGGGGTGGGGTTGGGGTGGGTTGGGAGCAGAGTTGGGGTGGGGTTGGGGGCTGAGTTGAGGTGAGGTTGGGGGCAGAGTTGAGGTGGTGTTGGGGGCAGAGTTGAGGTGGGGTTGGGGGCAGAGTTGGGGGCAAAGTTGGGGTGGGGTTGGGGGCAGAGTGGGGGTGGGGTTGGGGGCAGAGTTGGGGTGGGGTTGGGGGCAGAGTTGGGGGCAGAGTTGGGGTGGGGTTGGGGGCAGAGTTGGGATGGGGTTGGGGGTGGGGTTGGGGGATGAGTTGGGGCGGGGTTGGGGGCAGAGTTGGGGTGGGGTTGGGGGCTGAGTTGGGGTGGGATTGGGGGCAGAGTTGGGATGGGGTTGGGGGTGGGGTTGGGGGCTGAGTTGGGGTGGGGTTGGGGGCAAAAAAACGTGTTTTAGGGACCTGGGAGACCTGTGTTAACATGTGAAAAAGTAGCACCACACCTCCCCTTTAAAGTCAACTCAAGGGACTCCCGCTGGGAATGAGATGTGAGCTCGCACGTTAACAGCGAGATTAGTGGAAATAATCGGTTCAGAGCAGGAACTGGATCGAAGACGAGGCGGGATTTTATTGCGTCTGCGCGACCGCCACGCCGTCTCCATGACGACCGGGCACTCCAAACAGAATACGATGGGATCGTCAGTGCGATGGGACACTCACGGGTTCTCCTTTTGATCCCGGCACGCCCCTGATCCCAAACGGGCCTTGAGCTCCCTAAAAACACAAACAAGCAAAAGGAAATCACAGGAAATGCATCAAAGGTAAAATAAAGGGAGATCCAAGCACTTTTCCAGCACTTTTGAGTTTTCGTCATCCAACGCCTTTCCGCCACGAGGATCGACCGCAAGCTACTTGGCAAAGAAAGCACGGCGCCGTTTTCCACAATCAGGCATCAACCGCGTTGGAGTCTTTGCAGAGGCTGGAACTCACCTGCGCCCCCCTTGGCCCGGCCTCGCCCACCTTCCCCCGCTGGCCTGAGTCTCCCTGGAAACACACGGAGAGCACGGGTTTCCTTTCACTCAGGTTCACGCGGCTCAGTGGGAAGGTGAAGATGAACGGATAAATAAAAAGGAGCCGCAGGCACTTACTGGGGCACCCTGAATGCCCTGAGGACCCACAACGCCGGGCGCTCCGCGAGGACCCTGTTTTCAGGCAGAAAGGTTGTTCACATCAAGCTGTGTGCAAAAAGAGACGTCTCCCAACCGGCAACAAGGACCTTTCCAAAAAGATGGAGCGGATCCGTTTGGCCCCTCACCCTGTCGCCCTTGGAGCCCGTGATTCCCGTGATGCCCCTCGGTCCCCCGGGGCCCTAGAGAGAGAGGGAACGAATGAGATGGAGACGAGCGGGAAGGAACGTGGATTCATGGCGAAGACGCCTTTTTAAATGAGAGCGACGAGAAATGACAACTAAGAAGGAAGGAATGTGGAGAAGAGAGGAGACGGGGAGGGGTGGTTTACCGGAAGTCCTTGAGCGCCGGTGTCGCCCGGCACCCCCTGGTCGCCCTCCTCGCCCTAGAAGAGAGACAGGCAGACCCCGGGTGGGAGGTTTAACTGTGGTCTGTAGGTCGTAAACCAAAGCCCGCGAGAGAAAAAAACCTCCTGCAAACTATTTGATATCCTACTTTTTCCCCCTGTGGAGATGCTGAGCTGTTATCTCCGGATATTGTATTTTATAATTCCAGTTATATGATATTTCAAGAACATGACACATATTTGGGGGATTCTTCCTCAATAGGACTTTTCCAAAGCTCAACGCACAGATAAAGAGATTGATTTATTTGGTAAAAATGGAAGGAAGAGGAGGCGTCACCTTGTGTCCTTGCTTGCCGGGCTCTCCAGACTCTCCCTTGGATCCTTTGTGACCCTGGAAGAAAGAAAATAAAAACAAAAACAAAACACAACAAGACGAGTCAAACTGGACGTCCGGAATCTTTGGACAAAACAAATAACGTGACGCCGGTCATTCAGCCGCTGTGCCGGGGTCGACTCAGGAAGCCATTTTGTTTGGCTCACCTTCATCCCAGGGAGTCCCGAATGTCCGTTGAGACCGGCGGGACAGGCGTTGGGACACTGGGGAGCACAGAGACCGCCTGGTTAAGGTCATGGCAGAGCCCGCCCACCAGGGGGCTTCACTGACTGACGTCCCGGGAAGTACCGCTTCCCGGTGTTTAGACAAGCCGTTCCCTGCTTGCTGCCTGGTTTCTGCTGAGGGACTCTGAGCCAATCCAAATCTCAGCCCGACCGAAACATTTGGGCGGAGCAGAAAACACTTTTTGGGCGGAGCCAGAAAACACTTTGGCGTTTTGGAGCTTCTTTGGAGCAGAACTGTAAGACAGTGCTTCAGGACGATAGGGTTGTGCCTTCCTCTCAGCTAAAGCTTCAGTGTAAAGTGTCATATTCAGAGTTCATCTGGGCGTGGAGCCAACTCACCAGGTCCTCACCGTCGTACACGCCCGGCAGCCCCTGAAACCACCAAGCAGTTCAGTGAGTGAACAACAAGCCCGTCGCAGAACAAAAACGTGCGCAAAGTGTTAAAGTGAGAATCGGCCTTTCACAGCGGCGGCAGAACGGCGGATCTCACCCTGGGCCCGGCGGGACCGGGAAGACCCACGGGGCCTCTCCTGCCCCTCGCTCCCTGTAAAACACACAAAGGTAGATTCACGTCAAGACGCTTCCTGCATCCGAGCTCTTGAGGTAAAACACGCACGTGACACGAGAAAAACCTTAAAATGGGCACGGGGGGCGGTAAAAGGGCTTTAGCAGATCTGAATTTCAGGGCTTATATACAACATTAAGGAGATCAATGGTGACTCAAAGGAGATCAATGTCATCATTTAGCCCGTTTAATGCAATGTTACAGGGATGCAGTCCGGTCCAGGTTAGTCCGCTGAACTAGATTAAAACGTGCACTGTGACCTCCCCCTTCCGATGCCAATTGTGACAATGTTCATCAAGGGGATCTATGATATGTATAAAAGTCTGGCTTCAGGTCTCAATTCACTCCAAGGTCTGAAGCCTCAGATTGAACACCATCAGTTTACTTACAGGGGAGCCGACTTTGCCCAGTTCACCTGGAAGCCCATCGGTCCCAGGAAGACCCTGTTAGAAAAACAGAACAACGGTAACCTTCAGTTTCAAGAGCCTGCTCTGTTTTTAAGCATCTGTACAACCAACATAAGAAAATGAGAACCTCTGTGATTAGACTGGAGGTTCTCAACTGGTGGGTCCTGCTCCAAAACTGGTTTGTGGTCCCATTTCAGTCGAACAGTTGTGAGGCCTATTTGCCCACCCTGACCCCGCCCTCCCTCTATCTCTCTCTCTCCTCCTCAATCTCAATACTAACTCGCTGCACCATAGAGTGGAGGGAGCTCCTTGTGACAAGAGGTGAAGGAGCGGGAAACACTGCCGCTTTTGTCCACAGGGGGCGCTTAAATTGCTGAAAATCCAAAACGAGTCTAAACTAAATTGGTGCCTTTTAAATAATGAGGTTTTAAGGTTAGGTTAAGCTATATATATATATATATATATACACAGATGTATTCCAATTTAAAAATATAAAATAACAATTAAATTACAATTTAAAATGGTGATGATATTTAAAAATACGTAAAGTACTCACATCCAGCCCGTCTGGCCCGACACCCTGCAGGAAGACAACAAAGGACATTGAACTTGAATTATCATTGAATATCATTTAGTTATTCTTGTCAAATGTATTTAAAAGAATCATTTTGAACGTAAATGCTGCACAAAAAAGCCATTTACTGCCACTATTTGCACCCAGGCTGGAAAGGTATCCGTCCCACCTACTGGGTACAGAGGTAAAAGGATAAATCAGGATCAATTAGGGAAATATATATAACACTCACCATCTCCCCTGGTGGTCCCAGAGCGCCAGGTTCACCCTGAAAAACAAATCACTTATGTTCAATGTCTATTTAACAAACGTGCATCGGAGGACTGGGCCAATTTTGATTGACGGGCTTTTTTCTTCCAAACCACGAGAACCAAATCCACAGGCAAACTTCATGCGTGTGTCTTTGTTCGAGTCTTTGAAAGTCTTGGAACTTTGAAAGAGTCTTGGGGTCCACCCGCCCCAGACAGGGCGGGGCTTCGGGGTAAGCGTCGTATAGAAATTCGAAACGTACCTTTTGTCCCTTCGGTCCGTCCACGCCGGGCGCTCCGGAGGGTCCCACGGGGCCCTGGAAGACAGGAGGGAAAACTTTTCACCCCGACCGCTCAAGGCCCCGGGACCCAGGTCTGACGGGCTCTTAGCAGGGCGCCTCCTTCAGATAGGGCCGACATGTCCGTTATATAAAATGGGGGTCGGGCCCCGGATCCACTAAATGACACCACCAGGCATAGAACCTGATCAACCAGTCAAATTATTTTGTCATGCTATGCATAAATGCCCTTCGACCGCGCCTTGCCACCACCACCGCCTTTCCTCGCCCTCCTCGACGTGATCCGTCCTTCAGCTGAGGGCCACGTTTTATCATGACATAATGTTTTTTATTCCGCTTGTCACCACACGGCCCCAGGGGGCCCCCCTGGGAGCGGCTTTTTTATTTATTTTGTTTTATTTTTTAGATATTTTTCCCTCGTGTTGAATATTTTCCCATAACCACCGGGAGTCGTAGAGACGTTAATGTTGCTGTGAACAAGAAAGCGACAGGGCCCCCATTGGTTGAGAGAGTAACGGAGGGAAAAATGTACGTTTAGTTTTGAAGCAATATTCCGGTTTCTGTGAAGCTATTTTCCAGTTACAGATGTTCTCTAAAGTCCTCCATCATCAGCCAAACTGGGCCCGGCCGCCTGGGCGGCCTAATGCAGACCGCAACCGGATTCTAATCCAACAGGAAGTCCCACGCGGCATGTGTTGAAGTGACAGACAAACATAAAAAAAACCAAAAAAACGAAACACTTTGTTTCCTCCGCGCCGCAACGCGAGTCCAAAACCCGTCGTCGGCAACTGGGAGAAGAAGAACGAAGCGACTGAATCGGTGAGAACGAGGCGTCGCTGCAGGGAAGCCGCAGCTTTTGGGATGTAAAGTGTTGGGACTGACGGGGCGTGGCCTAAGGGGGGGCGCTCCGACCGGGACCAGAACTTTATGACTTTATGTCCGCATTAGAAAACAACGACAACAAAAAAAAACAAAACCCAGATGGATTACCGCAGCAACAGGGCGGTGGAGTTCAACCCAACACTATGGGATGTTTGGCAGACGCTTCAATCTGAACCAGAGCGATGACAACACGACTAAAACGAGCCCAGAATTAAAGAAGCTTCCCTGAGACGCTGCTTGAAGAAGTCCTGCACTGAGGTGACGGAGGACTAGTCTGCTCCTTCTGTCCGGTCCTGGCGCCGGCCTCGGCCCAGACCCGCCTGCTCCGCCCGCTCCGCCCGGAAAGGCCACGCCTGCTAATCCAGGGCCTTCACTCTTGAAGCTTCACTCAGATGGATGAGCTCCGATCTGAGGCCGTTTTTAACCATTGATTCAAACCCTTTCTCCGCCAAACCATCGCTCTGTCCGCTGCGGGGTCATTATGGGATGGATGCGTTTGAAGCCGCCTCTGGGGGGGGGGGAGGGTTGGGAGGAGCCATGGGAACAGGGAACCCGGCGGAGGGAGGTGGAGGTGGTTTCACGGACGGAGGTTGGAGGTGGTTTCAGGGTCGCTCCGTCAGCTCCACGTGCGTCCCGCTCCATGCGCCGCGGGGCGCCGGCGTCACCGGGGCCGGCTCGTCGCGTCGACTTCGGGTTTTGCGGAAAAACTCCGAAATGAGGAGGCGCGTTGTGAGCGGCGGCTGAAAGCTCCAAAATATGGATTTAACACATTTAAGTGTTTTTTATTTATTTATTTATTTGTTTATTTATTTGTTTTGGCGTCCGCCGCGGCGCCTGATGTGATTCCTCTGTATGAACCAGCTTCAGTCTCAACTGTACTTCCAGTATTTCGGGACAAGCCCCCCCCCCTCCACCTCCTCCACCCGATCACACAGAAAGACCTCTGTACCTGCCAGGAAGCGGCCTGGTGCTGGGCAGGTTGCCGTTCTCAACGGTTTATTTTTTTCGGGAGACAGTTCACCCCCCCCCCCTCCCCGCTCCGGGTGGGGTCGAGCGCTCACAGAGAACCTACTGTTTCCTGTCTTTTCTCTCGTACATCTCTGCGGTTTCCGGTTCCAGACTCCAGTGGTGGAGGCTGAACGGACGGACTACGCCACCCTCACTCGACCAGCAGAAAATATAATTAAGGGATGGAAACGGAGACGGGGCCTCCGTCGACGTCTTGTCTGAATACCCCGGCCGGGGTGCGGCTGCCGCCCCCCCCCCGGGCCCCCCGCGCCGCATGTTTTTTTTTTTTTTTAACTCACGTCGGCACCTGGAAGCCCTGGAGCTCCAGCGGCTCCGTCCTTCCCGTCGTCGCCGTCGGGGCCCTAAGGGTCACAGCATCCAGTTAGTATCACCTCTGTCGGTCCACGGCGGTTACCGTGGCAACTTACGGGTTAATGAGTCTGAAGGGGGGGGGGGGTTAAAATGCACTCACGGGTCCGCCATCAACGTTGGAATCCACTCCTCTGTCGCCCTGGGGGTCATCAACACAGTGTTTGAGTGATGCAGAAACGAGAATGTTAAATCAATCGATGAGTGAGGATCATGTATCGACGATAGACCCGTGTTTACATCTAACGTGTCCATTTTAATTGCATCTAATTTCAGTGAAGTAGAAAGTCCGACATTAAATTGCAGATTGATCTGAAGAACAAATTGGCCCCTGACGTTGACAACAATCCAAAGGTCTAAAGAGTGCTCGTGCAAACGGACATATTCAGACTCACATCAATCCCATCCACTCCCGCCACGCCGGACTCTCCGGGAGGACCTGGGGGGCCCCGGGGACCCACCGGGCCTCTCTGCGTGGAACAAAAATGATATTTTCTCTTCTTTTGTCACAATAATGGCTGGTGGTGGTGGTGGTGGTGCATTTCAAAAAGCCATCTTTGGCACAAGGAGTGTGATTGTGCGCGGAGCCAGACTCGGTGTGAGAGGGAAGAGATTAAAGCGTCACATTAGGGTCTAATCAGCTGCATGTGTTGAGATTACTGCGACTGTTCTAACATAATGGGAAGCACATGTTCCCACTGGGAGGGACACTGGACTCCATTCAGGGTGAAGCTCTTACTTGTTTAGAAAAATGCACCATCACCCTTTTTATTTATTTTATTATTACTATTTCATTACCCTCTATCAATGTAAGGCACTCTGAGTTGCATGTTGTGCAAGGAAGGTGCTGTACAAATAAAAGTGTTATTGTTGTCAAAGTATACTATGCAAATAACTATACAAATAAAAGTTATTAAGTTGTAATAACTATAAGTACGAAGTAAAAAAATGAAGTAAAAGGGACAAAAAATACACATAAATAATCAAGAAAAATACGTTCGTTGTTTTTTCTATTTTTTTCAGTCAGTTATCAGGTAAAAATAGGCAACACGTGTTGCCTTGTAAATACATTGTATTAAGGTATGACAAGGTATAACAATGATAACACAGCCTAACATGGGGAGCACAGTGGGGGATAAAGGAGCGTTCGTCACTCACCTGAGCGGAGCAAATACAGATAATTTGCAGTAAAATCACCAACAAGGACTTGTGATCCATCCCGACCCGAGCCATGGTCCCCCCGCAGGCAGAGAGACCTAAAAAGTCCCTTTAAGTGGATGATTTGGGGTTGAGTTGTTGAAATGCCCCGGGTGGACCCACCGTGCACTGGAGGTGGGATGTTGAAAAGCAGGTTGGAGAAGATGGAGCTGCAGCTCTGCAGGCTGCAGGAGGAGGAGCTCAGCTCGAACCTGCTGCAAACACCCAAAGACACCGGACACTGAGGCTGTTCTGCAGCCACCGAGAAGAGGACATTTCTTCTGGATTCGTGGACACAGCTTTTAGAAATGACTTTCTTTCCGTCACAAAAAGTAACCGTTAATAGTCAGAGGAGTCTTGGGGATTTGAGTTCATTAACGTTGTGAAACGTATGACGTATAGATAGTGGGCAATAGCCTATTTTACCTAAGGTTACATGGGGGAGAAGACCGACATATTAATTAATAGACAAATAAACAATAAACAATAAAAAAACAAGGAAACAAACAAACAAATACATAAACAAACAAGAAAACAAACAAATAAATAAATAAACAAGAAAACAAATAGACACAAACAAACGAGCGGACAAATAAATAAACACAAACAAGCCAACAAATACATCAATAGATAAACAAACAAGAAAACAAACACATAAATAAATACATAAAAAACACGCACACAAATAAATAAATACAGAAACAAGCAAACAAGAAAAAAAAACAAATAAATAAATACATAAAAAAACACGCGCACAAATAAATAAAGCGCTGCGTCGTCCTGCAGGGGGCGCTGCGTCCTGCAGGGGGCGCTGCGTCCTCCTCCACTTCCTGGTCGAGGAAGCCGCCGGGGCGGTTCGAACCGGGGATGAGAGCTTCGACTCCGTGCGAAGATTCGGTTCCCGACGAGTCACTCGGGGAGAAGAGTCGTTCGATCGTCAGGCTCCGCCTTCATTCGGTTGAAGTTGCTGAAGCGAGAGGGAGGAGACTTCCGGTCGAGCTACGGGACCATCCCCGCGGAAATCACTCAATTCTGTCTCATGTATTTTATTTTGGTGAATGACGTCGGTCGCGTCCTGCGTGCGTTCCACCGAATGTCCAGGACCCGTTTTGTCTTTCTCCCTCGTCCCGTCCTCGGTTCTTTTGTCCGGGCACTGAGTCGGTGACTCGCCCGCCCGCGACGCTCGAGTCGTTTCAACGAGTCGTTCGGAGCGAACGGGTCGTTTGCCGCTCGAGCAGCGTCACTGGTTACGAAGCGTTTAACGGCCGCGCGGCGTCCAACGGCGGAGAGCTCCCCGGGAAGCGAAGTTTAAACGGCGGAGAGCTCCCCCGGGAAGCGGCGTTTAAACGGCGGAGAGCTCCCCCGGGAAGCGGCGTCCAACGGCGGAGAGCTCCCCGGGAAGCGAAGTTTAAACGGCGGAGAGCTCCCCGGGAAGCGGCGTTTTCAACGCGGTTTCAAGCCCCGGGATCCACCCGCATTCATGCGTTTGTGAGCGGGACGGAGAACTCCGAGCGCAGGTGAGAAACGTGCGTTAAATGTATTTATTAAGGTTCATCTGTGGGTTGTTCTGTTTGCTTTTCAGACGAAACATTATTTATAATAATTAAAAGACATTATTTATAATAATTAAAACACATTATTTATAATAATTAAAACACATTATTTATAATAATTAAAAGACATTATTTATAATAATTAAAACACATTATTTATAATAATTAAAACACATTATTTATAATAATTAAAAGACATTATTTACAATAATTAAAACACATTATTTACAATAATTAAAACACATTATTTATCGTCATAATTTAGACCTTATTTAGAACCATGTCAAGAACTCACTCTGCACAGGATTGACATGACGTATTCTGAATATTTTATATATTTTACCATTAATGTTTTGCCTTTGTTCCGCTATTTGTGTGTATGTTTGTACTTATTGTTCTTGTTTTTACTTATTGTTGTTGTTTACCGTAGTTATTGTTATTGTTCGTCCTCTGTCATGACGTTGTGAGCTCGCTAACTGTGTGTGGACGCTGGTAAGGGTGGTGACGTCACAATGGTCGCGGTAAAGCTCGTTGTGTAACAACCGGAACCGCAACAAAAGCATAAAAAACAAACAAAGCTAAACTGTCCGGAAAAAGGAGAAAAACATATTATAATAAATATTAAAAATAGGATAAAAATGAAATTAAAATGTCATAAAAATACAAAACCGGAAGTCAGATATTTCAGATGTATACAAATGTACAAGTACATTGTTGTTGTGTTGTAAAGGCTGAAATGATAAAGTGATTCTTACGTAAATATCTAGTTTTCTGCTTCATCTGTGTAAGATTATCTTCATGAAACCCTTTCAAAGCGATCCAACCACTTTGTGCCCGGCGGGTCAGTGACGTTCAAAGCGTCTGACGTCACACTCAGGTTAGCCGGGGGATGCCAGCCTACCCGTCCGCCGCCCGCGTTGCTTCTTTTCTCTTCTTTTTGTGGCTAAACGCCGGACGGGGCCTCCACCTCCTCCTTCCAGGAACATGGCGGACGGCCTGGACTTCTCCGAGGAGGAGATCCGGCAGCAGCTGGCGACGCTGGGATACAGGAACGTACCGCCACACAGGCTGCAGCAGCTGAAGAGAGGTGGGTCACACCCCGCGGACTGCTGCTGTTACTCTGAGGCTCTGCCTTACCACCAACACTGTGTCGTTTATTAACAACAACAACAATAATAATAATAATACACAATAATGATAATATTAGCACTGATGATGATGATGATGATGATAATAATAATAATAATAATAATAATAATAATAATAATAATAATAAACAATAATGATAATATTAGCACTGATGATGATGATGATGATGATGATGATAATAATAATAATAATAATTAATAAACAATAATGATAATATTAGCACTGATGATGATGATGATAATATCAACAGTAATAATGATGATAATAATAATAAATAACAGAAATAATGATGATAATTAAGAGTAATAATGATAATAGTAATAACATTAACAGTAATGATGATGATACATTGGAAGCTAGCATGGGACTTGCCATGGATGTGTAGGAACATGCAACCATGGGGCAGATTTATGTTATTGCTCTTTGTGAAACACGGCCCTGAGTGAAACCCACCCAAATGTTTATGAGAAAAAAAGTTTAGTGTTAAAGCAAAGAAGCACAGTTGCAAAAACAAAATCTAAAGCACTCAGATAAAAACCACCAGTTGAGTTTACTCAAAAAATAAAAATACAATTCGGTCCTACTTTATGAAGTATTATAGCCTCTGTAAACCAATTTCTGGGCACTGGATACGACAAGTACTTTGAAGTTCTTTTACACTTCCAAGTAAGAGAAGTAAATACGGTCGTTCCGCTGGAGTGGTTTAGAGTCATGACATCACCAGAGGAGACACCCGAGGAGCGCTGAGCTAGAGTGACGCTGTCCCCCCTGTTGTGTTTCCACTCACCCCAGACCTGGACGACCTGGTTCGCAAGAAGAAGCTGAGGAGCTTCGTGTCGTCGGAGGAGCTGGACTCCAGCGGCTCTCGGACGGACGTGTCCCTGCCGAGTCCTCCGGCGTACACCAAGGAAAAAGGTGAAGCCCTGCGACGGGACCAGGCCGCCACCTGCGCTCCAACTGCCGCGCCCGGCGGCATTCAACGGGAGCGGCTCGTGTTGGTTTTGGGATGTTTTTGGGGTGGGGGGGGCGCTCCAGATCAGCGTCCTGACTTGACGCTTGAACGCCAGCCCTGTGGCCCGACCTGGGATGGGATGGGATCTCACATTTACGCCAGATGTTAAAAATGACCCTGGTGAAACGGCGCCAGGCGCAACGGAATCTGCTTTGTTGTTTTTGTATCCGAAAATGATGTTTTCTCGGGCAGTTTTAACGACCGCGCTCCCGCTTCCTGCGGAGAGCGGGACGTGGATGCACATTGTAAAAACCAGTGCCCGTGCCGGAACATTCCTGAGAGCGACTACTAAAGCTCTGGTGCCCGCACGCCCGTGTCCGTGCAGCGGTGTTCGGGGCGGGGTTGAATAACACGGTCAGTAATCTGTCCACATTTGGATGAAGTCGGATCCCCACACGATCCCTGGCGATCCCTGGGGAGGGTCCGGCTGATTTGGATCTCGGATCACGCCGGATCCGATCTGATCACAGAAGTCGCGTCGAAATGACAAGTGTAGACGGAGGGCCCGAAGTGTCCGGTGGCAGTGCATCCTGAGCTGATCCAATTGAAAAGACGTATTAGCCTGGTTTTCAGAGGGGTTTTTTTTTAATCCGGGTGGAAGGTAAACGGTGGAGCGGAGGAGCGGCCGCGGCGTGTGCGGACACTCCTGCCGCTTCCATAACGAAGCCTCATTTCGCCGCCGCGGCGAAATCACCATCTTTTGTTGTGTGATCCGAGCGACTTGCTCTGCTTTTCTCTTCCAGTGGATCCCCTCCGCCTCGCCGGACCCGGTGACGGGTTTTTCTTGCGTTCTGATGGAGCGGACCAGGAGAGACAGGCACGTACACACAGCGGTTCTCTGCGTAGGACGCGACAAACCCAAACAACGCGATTGATTCCGTGTCGGTTGACTCCCGTGGGGAACGGCCCTCGTGAAGACGTTAAATGAGAAGAGCTGTATCGTCGACATGGTTACCAACCACTTTCAGAATATTTGTTGGGTCCGCATGTGTTTTGTTTTATGTTTTATTTATTGAGCACACCCGGGCGTCAACACGGAACATGCAGTTGTGTACGTGCGTGTCATCATGATAAAGATGCTTTTTAACCCCACCTTTTCAGCTCCTCCAGCTACACAGCGACGCGCTGCAAATGATGGATGTTTCCTGTTCCGCCACAGGTGTTCGCCTGCTGTGAAAACAGAGACCACCACCGTGACTTTGACATGGCCCCCAAGGGGCTCCCGCCCTCGGCCGTCCCCACCTGGCAGGGGGTGGGGCCCGACCAGATCCAGAGCCCGGGCGGAACTCCACCCAGGAGGCACCTCATCAAGAGGAAGGTGTTGAGGTCAGCTCCCTTTTCCATTTGGAATGTGTTGGATAAGAATGTTGTCGACTGAAGCCTCCTTTCCGTTTCTGGCGCCCATGGGCGGGGCTGCTTTTTTGGCGACGGTTTGTGTCAGTGGCGGAAAAAAACGACAGCGACGACAACAAATGGTCAGCGGCGGCAGCTCTCGTTTCCGTGAATGTAAGCACCCACCTGTCTTGGCCACGCCCTCTTTCCCAAAGGAGGATTTTGTTTGAGTTTCTCTGATGATGATTATTATTTATTTATTTTATTTTTTTTGCTGCTCTGTTCATTTGTGCACGTCAGCAGTGAGTCCTCTTGGTTTCCAGCTCCCACTGTTTGTTTGTTTCTGGTGCTGGATGGATGTTCACACTGTTGAGAAGGGGAAACGCTGCAGAGCTCGACTGGACGTCAGACTTTTAACAGTTGGATGTAGTCGTCACATGTATGGGACGCTGCGTCCGTGCGGGCCCCGAGGGGCCGATCGTTGAGCACTGGCGCGTTTTTGGGCCATTCAGTAGGGTTAGGACACCGGGGCCGAAAACACAGGAACGGGAAGGAGTCACAACGTTCATGTCAAACTGTCACCGAGCTGAGCCGACATGTAACATCTGAAAATGTGATGTTTGTTTGTTTTTCTCCACAGGAGACATAAAGGACAAAGCTTTGTCTCCAATGAATCCCTCCAAAGTGAAGATTCGGGTAAGACAGATCTCATCCTCTTCGAGTTTCACTTCCAAAGCAGGATAAGACACCGCGTGACTGACTCCACATGACATCATCACCCATCACGCGCTGTCGTCCAGAGCGTCTTACAACGCCACGCACCGCTGGACACAGCCGTCACGAGTGCTTTGGCGTGACGCGGCAGCGCGCTGTCGGGAGGAGCCTGGAATCGAACCAGCAACCTTCACATTGCCAGACGACCTGCTCTTCCTCCTGTTATTGGGTCCAGTGCTGTGCAGCGACGCAGACGGCAGAGGGTGTCCATCTTACAGCGCGGTGACAGTTTCTTGTTCCGTCTGATTGAGTTAAATCAAAACAATCAAGTCACAACCATCAAGACCAAAGACGATAAAAATGCTGGATCATCAAAATCATCTCACTCCTCCTGTAACGGAAAATTTCATTATTGAAATTGAAAATAGTATTAGTGCCTCTGTACTGGTATGAAGTACCTCTTTAGTGATAACGTTTGGTTCCGATTTTCAAATGGGGGGGGGGACTTTTTTTTTTTTTTTTTACCATCTCCCTGGGCCATGACACGGAGCGGCCAGGGTGTGGCGCAGTAGCAACGCACTCGCCGGTGTTTATTAGCTGCCCGGCTAATCCTCTTAGCACTCGCCTTAAACCATCTGTCTCTACAGAGCGGCACGCCGCCACGGCTCTGGGCTCGGCCGCTTTCTCTCTCAGTCCGTCTCTCGCCCTCCGTCTTCATGTACAAACTGTGTAACTCTCCATGGGACGCAGAGAGCGACGGCGAGAGGAGCTCCCTCGACTCCTCCTTTTGGTCCGAGCGGGAGGAGGAGCGGGAGGGCGTCCACCTTAAACCCAACCCCGCCCCTGAGGACGGCCCCAGAGACCCCCTGGGGGACGGCGGGCCGGGGGTTGGGAAACGGGGCGAACCTGCCGAGGAGACCTCCGACAAGAGCAAAGAGGAAGACTGTGAAAGTGATGGAGCACACGGCGACGGAGAAGAGGGTGATGGGGTAAAAATTGGTGGAAGGGCCGGCGATGGGGTAGAAAGTGACGGTGCGGACAGCGATGGGGTAGAAAGTGACGGAGCGGACATAGAAAGTGACGGAGCGGACAGCGATGGGGTAGAAAGTGACGGAGTGGACAGCGATGGGGTAGAAAGTGACGGAGCGGACGACGATGGGGTACAGAGCGGCAGAGCAGATGGGGTACAATGTGACGGAGCGGATGGGGTACAAAGTGATGGAGCAGATGGGGATGGGGTACAAAGTGACGGAGCAGACAGCAATGGGGTACAAAGTGACGGAGCAGCCAGCAATGGGGTACAAAGTGATGGAGCGGACGGCAGTGGGGTGAAACAGGGTGGAGGGGACAGCGATGTGGTAGAAAGCAACGGAGGGAACGGTGATGGGGTAGAAAGTGACGGAGCGGACATAGAAAGTGACGGAGCGGACAGCGAGGGGGTAGAAAGTGACGGAGCGGACGGCGATGGGGTACAGAGCGACGGAGCGGATGGGGTACAAAGTGACAGAGCGGATGGGGATGGGGTACAAAGTGACGGAGGGGGCGGCAATGGGGTGAAACAGGGTGGAGGGGACAGCGATGTGGTAGAAAGCAACGGAGGGAACGGTGATGGGGTAGAAAGGGGCGGTGATGGAGGGGATGGCGATGGGGTAAAATGCAACGACGGTGATGAGGTGGAACAGGGTGGCGGGGACGGTGATGAGGTAAAAGGCGATGGAGCGGATAGTAATGGGGTAGAAAGTGATGGAGGGGATGGGGAAGGGGTGGAACAGGGTGGAGGGGACGGTGATGGGGTAGAAAGGGACGGTGATGGAGTAGAAAGGGACGGCGATGGGGTAGAAAGCGATGGGGTAAAAAGCAACGGCCGGGAAGGTGATGGGGTAGAAAGCGATGGAGGGGACGGTGATGGGGTAGAAAGGGACGCTGATGGGGTAGAAAGGGACGCTGATTGGGTAGAAAGCAACGGAGGTGATGGGGTAGAAAGCGACGGAGGGGACGTCTGCAGCGGCAGCCCGACACTGAGCCTGATGACGTCTGGCTACGGGACCTATAGACCGGACTCCGCCTGCAGGGAGGAGCTGGAGGGCGGAGACGACCGCAGCATGGCAGAGTTTGACGGAGAAAGCCGGGAGGGTTGGGAGGACGGGGAGATGGAGCGGACCCCCGCCGCGGGGGATTGGGATGGGGGAGGAAGAGAAGGGCGGAGCAGCGGGCGGGGAGATCCCTCCTCAGTGTTGGACAAGAGGGATCTGCCTGACCTGAGATCAGAGCAAGATGGCCGCCGCCGCCGCCTCATCTCGCCGCTAGAAGACGAGTTCCCGGCCGACGGGGGGCGTGGCCTCGACGGGGCTCAGATGTCGGACCACGAGCATCAAGACGACTCCTCGGGCAACGACGACATTAAGTTCATCGACTCCAAGGTGGAGGAGTGGAACGGGAACACTGGGGGACACAGGACGGGTAACGGGTTCTGTCTGTCTGCCTGCGTGCCTGTCTGCCTGCTGGTCCTTAAATTGACTTGATACTCAGTATTAGTCTTCAAAAGTAATTAAATGTTTGAGATTTGAGGTGTTTTGTCTGATTTGTGTCGTTTGTTTTTGTCACGTGGAGTAGACGTTGGTGACGTTGTAAAACCTTACGGCTGAACGTCGTGGTACAAAAATCATTTTTAAAAGGTTGTAACGGGTGTTGAAACAGTTAAACGCTGTCGACGTGGCTGAGTGACGGCAAAGAACGGCACAAAAGAGGATCTAAAGGAGCGTTTCCTGCCGCTTTGCTCACTTCCTGCTGTTTTGGGGATGGTAGCTCAGGAGGTAGAGCTGGTGGTCTAGTCATGTAAAGGTTGCTGGTTGGATCCCTGGCTCCTCCTGCTAGCATGCTGTAGTGTCCTTGAGCAAGACACTTAACCCCTCATTGCTCCTGATGGCTGCGTCTGTCGGTGTTTGAATAATTGTAAGTCGCTTTGGATAAAAGCGTCTGATCAATGAAATGTAATGTAAAATGTAATGTTTTGGTCACTTCCTGTGAACGCCGTGTGCTCCTCAGGTGCTGCCAGTGGTTTGGAGGAGGGGCTCTGCAGGCTGCACGTCACCGACACGGAGAACAAGGAAGCCTCGCTGCAGAGCGACGGAGCTAGCTCCGACTCGGGGCTCTCCACCACGGCCTTCGAGTCCTTCCTGGGAGGCACGGTGGGTTGCCGCGGCCCCCAAAAGCTGCTCCGCCGCCGCTGAGCGTTTAGACTCCGCCGGACGATGAGTCGAGCTCCGCCGGACGGAACGCTGTTGTCGCGCCGCCAAGCCTGCGATTAGGGAGGAAAGGGTTTGTTTCATTTGGACGTTTCCCGGGCCGAGCAACACGCCGGCTCCAGGGCCGGCTCCTCCTGAAGGCGTGACGGGCCGGCGGGCACACTTTGCGCGCCTGTCTCACTCTCCGACGGCACCGGCGACGCACGCGCCGGAACTATGTGTTTTCGTTTGATTTCATATTTAATATACATTATGTAGGTGGATGAGGCAGTGGCTTCAACTAATAACCCCTCGAGAAAAACGACGTGAAATGTCCTGCAACCGTCCTTAAAATGAGGAGTTGTGAGATGTTCCTTCATTTAAAAAAACAGGAACAACACCGCGTTCCGAGCGTCCGCTCTCCAAGGACCAGCGGCGTGGAGGGCGTGGCTTCCCTCCTGTCGGCTCTGTCGCTCGGCGCCGCTCATTTGCATAAAGCTGAAACCTGCTCAACTCCCCTCGTCGCCGGTCGTAGCTCCGCCCCCTGCAGCCGGACGAAGCCGCATGTGTGTGTGTGGCATGAACACAGCGATGTTGCTCGGATACCACTGCGTCCGCACGACAAAAAGGATGAAAGGGTTGATATTATGGGATGTTTTGAACACACCGTCGTCCGTGCACCCCGAGCAAAATGGAAACGTAGAAGAGGTCAAAGAAGCAGGAAAAACCTTTATCAGACAAAAAGTCAAACTAAAGATCCAGCTGCCAGGTCCTTCAAGGTCCTTCAAGGTCCTTCAAGGTCATTTAGTTTTCATGTGTTTTTTGTTCTCGTCTCTGGAGCCCGGCGCTCACCTCCTCTCTCCTTCTGCTTCCTGTTTCAGGTTGAAGGGCGTGGCCGCCAGGAGCTCAGGCCCAGGGCCAAGGCGTGTAAGTAGAGCGGGCGGTGTTTTGGGGGGAGGCTCCCTGCCCCCATCAGCTCCTCATTGTGCTTCTCCCTCCACCAGTCATCCGCCCGCCGCTGGATCACCCCCACACGCGCAACCTGAAGAAGAACGACCCCGTGTCCAGGTAGGAGCACGTGCCCACCCTTTCAAA
The DNA here is from genome assembly GCF_960531495.2 of Zeus faber. Taxonomy (NCBI): domain Eukaryota; kingdom Metazoa; phylum Chordata; class Actinopteri; order Zeiformes; family Zeidae; genus Zeus; species Zeus faber. Next base: position 35,648,784 of record NC_137191.1, on the reverse strand, counting down.
GTAAAAGTCTTTATCTAATCAACACCACACTGTCCAAATTCACAAATGTGACCCACCGCGTACTTTAGGGTCATTTGGCGGCTTTCGACTTTTTTTTGTTTTTCGCATCATTTGTGACAAGGGTGTAGCGAACCGTGTTACTGAGATAATCACCTCCAAAGTTTTACCCACACCAGCTTCAGTCATTCAGCTCCCACAATGCAAATGGGTTGGCGGACCAACAACGCCTCATGGCTACTTAACATACTGCTGAATGGGCCAATCACCATCAGTGTTGAACAGCGTCAACAACACAACTATTTTAGTTTTTAAAAAAGCTTTTATTTAACAGCAAGAATATACCTGTTTTATAAGTTTTATAGTGGAATTACTTTAGAGTTTAAAAGTACAGACAACACAACAAAATGTCTATCAGTATTAGGAGTCTAGGAAAATCTGTCACCAACCTCAACGGACTTCATCACGTCATCAACTTCTTCCGTTGTAACAACAACGGGCGTATCGTTGGTTTCCTCTGGTGGTTCTTGAAAATATTACGTTTATTTGTCACATTAGGTTGAAAACCGCTGTTTGAAATGTTCTCCAAGTCCGGAGTAATATCACATTCAACGTGGCCGTGGGAGAACTGACTGTCATCGAGGAAAATGTCCAGTACGCGCTGCTTACACTGACTTGGATCTATGGCACTGGTCAGGTTAAGCTCCGTGATATGATTCAGATCTTCCTCCACCCGCTGCTCCTCATCCATAACAACAAGGGAAATTAAGCCGGATCCTCGTCTTGTTTACGGAAGTGACGTCAGCAATTCTTACTGGATGGTACACGTTGGCGCTGTTCAGCGTCTCGGTAACTGAACTGTTTCCTCATGTCATCTAACGGGAATATTTAACTCCACGGTTTTAACATTTTTCTACTATTTATGAATCAAACTCGGTTTTGAAAATATGTTGAGAGATAAAAATAACCTCACAGGAACACGAATCTGGAAAAATCAAATTTTCCTTCAAGAAAGGTGTTTTCAACTGATTTGGCTGCTCCTGCCCATTTTAGAAATGCGCCAGACGGCGGCTTTTGCTGCGGTGGGTCACATTTATTTTAATGAATATAACAAAGTCTGTCTGTAGGTCATTAAATTGACTGATACTTATTTGAGGTGTTGATTTTTTTTTTTAAAGAGGTAGTGCTGCATATGTGTGATTTTAAAAAGTGAGAAATGTTGTCTTTACGGGGATTAAAAGCAAACTTTCCGTCCTGGAGGTATTTCCAGTACAAACACAACTGGGAGGTGTTCAAGGTTCCAGGAGAGCGTGACAGGAGGGCACTGCAGCTGGAGATCAGGGTGAGGGCCAACGCTCCGTCACTAACGTGTCGGGGCCGTTGCACGGGTACACATGGTGACACACCTTACACCAACCAACCACAACATTAAAAGCACCACTAATAAACACTAATACTGTGCAGCTCCACCTCGTGCCTCTAAAACAGCTGTGAGGTGGAGGCAGTGACTCCACCAGACTCTGAAGGTGTCCTGTGGCGTCTGGCACCAAGACGTCAGCAGCAGATCCTTTAAGTCCTGGAAGGTGGAGGTGGGGCCCCCATGGATCGGGCTTGTTGTTCCAGCACATCCCACGGATGCTCCATGGGATCGGACCCTAACCCCACCCATCCACATGATGTAGAAGAAAAGGTGATTCGTCAGACCTCCACCTTCCATGGCTCCATGCTCCAGTTGTGACGCTCAAGTGTCCATTGTAGGTGCTTTCAGGGGTGGACAGGGGTCAGCGTGGACACTGTGAGCTCCCACACGCAGCAAGCTGCCATGCACTGTGTCCTGACACAGTTCTACTGTGGGATCGAACCGGACGAGCCCGACCTCACTCCACACCTGCGTCAATGAGCCTTGGGCCCCATGACCCTGTCGCCGGTTCACCGGTCGTCCTTCCTGGGAGCACTTTTGGTAGTAACCATGCTGCTGTGACCCAGTCGTCCAGCATCACAATGTGCTCCTTGTCAAAGTGGCTCAGATCCTTACGCTGCTTCAACACATCAACTTCAACAACTCACTCTTCACTTGCATATTATAGTCATGTATATAACCCTATCTATTTATATATTACAGTGTATATATAATATATAACAGTATATTTAGTCATTCACTTGACCTGTCACTTTTAATGTTGTGGTTGGTTCGTGTTTAATAACAAGCAGAAAGATTTTGGATTAAAGCAGCTTCTGCCTTTTCTCCATTATACAGTGTGAAGCTTTCCTCTGCATCCATTGAAACTGTGCGTTCCTTGAAATGACGCTTTTATCATTTGAACAGTTTGTTCTGTGAACTGAACTTGTTGTGGTTTTGTTGCAGGAACAACTTGCGTATCAACCTCCACCGGTAAGACCACCACCCAGTCTGACCGGAAGACTTTCAATTCCATGTTTTAAGGTGTAAGACTTGTGGTCCTGATGCGGTTCCGTGTGCCGTTTCAGCCCCGGCAGCGCCGCGTCCTGGCCCCCAACACCTACGTGGTTCCCACGGAGAAGAAGCGCTCGGCGCTGCGCTGGGAGATCAGGAACAACCTGGCGCTGGGCGTCCTGCCGCCAAAACACAACTACTGGCTCTAGCCTCACCACCGCACGCCTTCCACCTGCCGTCAGCATTTTTATTTTTATTGTTACTATTGTTCTTTTACATAATAAAAAAGGTTGAAATAATGAGCTTGTGGTGAGGTGCATCATGGGAAGTCTGAGTAGGGCAGCTTGAAGGGGTGGAGCTGGGTGTAGCGCCTGTCGTGCCACAGCAGCTTGTCCTCCAGGAAGCGCAGCGTCTCCAGCGTCAGCAGCAGAGCCTCGTGCTTCAGGATGCTGTGCACGTTGAGGCCTGGAGGGACGACACAGCACGTCAACATGGGTGGAGGAGGGAGGGGTGGAGGGAGGGTTGGGTGGAGGGACGTACCCACGGCTGGAATGACGTTCACCGTCTTCAGAGCTGCTGTGGCCGCCAGGAGGTTTTCAGGAAGGTCTTCAGCGCTGGAAACAGAGCGAGAGGCCAAAGCTCTTCACTGCTATGTCCAATGACCCATCCAAGATGGAGGCAGTGTCTTCATTCACAACACCATCCTTCCTCATCGTTCATTCGTTCACACCACCACCCATCCTTCCTCATCATTCATTCACAACACCATCCTTCCTCATCATTCATTCACGGTGCATTTCATTCCAATTGAAGGTTGTTACACAGTAACAGCTCTGCTCTGTTTAAAAGTTACAGAGCAGAGCCTTGGACACAGGGACGACGCCTGCCCAGAGAAACAAGGAGCCACAGCAAAATGCAGGGTGTTGGACATGCAGGGTGTTGAGGGTGTTGAGATGCAGGGTGTTGGACATGCAGGGTGTTGAGGGTGTTGAGATGCAGGGTGTTGAGGGTGTTGAGATGCAGGGTGTTGGACATGCAGGGTGTTGGACATGCAGGGTGTTGAGGGGGTTGAGATGCAGGGTGTTGGACATGCAGGGTGTTGAGATGCAGGGTGTTGGACATGCAGGGTGTTGAGGGGGTTGAGATGCAGGGTGTTGGACATGCAGGGTGTTGAGGGTGTTGCAGGCGTCAACTCACGCGTCCACGATGAGGAGCGACTCCCCCCAGTGGCGCTGGTGGAGGAGCTGCAGCAGGAAGTGGGGGTCGGGGGTGGGGAGGTCCAGGGAGTCCACCAGGTACAGGTCGCCCTGACACGATATGAAACGTTGATCATCATGTGGTTTCATGTACGTTGAGGTTATTTTTATTTCCTCATATTTAATGATCATTAGTTATTGTTTATGGCCGTTTTTTGGGGTCATTTGATTTGTCCTTTAAGTTATATTTGTTTATCATTAGGTTTGGTGTATATTGCCTTATACATAAAGAATCTTTGAAATGCATCTTAATGTCTAGTTATATATAAATATTTCTATAGATATATTTAATACAACGCATTTCTTTTACCTGAGCCAGTTTGGAGCTGAGCGCCACCTTGAGGCCCAGCACTCGTACTTTCATGGGCAGCATGTAGTAGTAGCTGGTCGGGCCCCGGGGTCCGTGAGACACCCCGCCTGGGTGTGAAAGCGTGGAAGGAGGGCGTGGTCACATCCACAAAGCGTAAAAACCGGGTAATCAAACCATAGAGTGAGCAGCAACAACAGATGACAGTGAAGCGCCTCGTCTCCAAGCCCGTCGTAGTGCACACGTGAGAAAATGAGATCAAAGCGGCTCGACCGGGTGCCACGCCCTTTATTTTTTTGACAAGAGATTTGAATACTGCAGGTTGCGAACACACAGACGTCTGCATGTCCAACGCTTTACAATGTTAAAATTCCTTCACTTCCGATGCACTTTGTGGAAAATGTCTCATTCGAGTTTATGTTGAGGTCAAGTCAAACACGGACCCTGCCCCGTCATGACCACACAAGAGGCCTCCACAGGATGTAACATTCAAACTTTGACGACATGAAACTAGGATATAACTACCGGGAGTCCCTGAACGGAGTCCCCCCGGTGGCCGCCAACAGAACTGCAGTCACTGCTGCAGGTTCCAAATGTGCCAATTCCACAAAGCAGGAAACAAAGGTGAGATTGGAGCATTAAAGAACGTCTGCAGCTGCCGGGAGACGCTGCCGTTTCCCTGTCTCAGCACTGATTTAATACCAAAAAAAAAAAAAAAAGTGCTTCGAAATGTGGTTTCTGACCTGGAAAAAGGAAGAAACTCAGAAAATGAAATAAAGTAAAATAAAAGCGACTCTGAAACCGCAGTATGCTCAACAGGTACCAGAACAACCCCACACCCGCCGTAACACTGCACAGGCCAGCGTATCCCACAATGCACTGTGAGGGCGAGACGCCGCTGGGTTTCCACGCAGCGTCGTGATGGCAACGGGCTGACAGGAAGTAGAGCGCCAACATATTGATCTCTTTTACTCGCGCACACACCAAAGTAAAGTGGACGACGGTACACGAGCAGCGTGTTGTACAAGTCGGGGCGCGGCGAAGGAGCCTCGCTGTCGAGGGCGTGGCTTATGCAAACGTGGGATCAAAGACTTGTGATTGGCCGGTTTCATGGCACCTTCCAGGGACCCACTGAGAAACGAGAACCACGTCGCAACTCCGGTGACGCGAACCTTCTCCGTGACAACCACACCCACCTCCTCTCCACAGCGGCGAGCGGATGCTCCCGTGTCGGGCGCGGCCGGTTCCCTTCTGTCGCCACGGCTTCTTGCCGCCGCCACGCACCTCCGAGCGCACCTTGGTGTGGGCGTAGCTCTGAGGGGAGACGAGTCCACATCTTACTTCTTGACACTGAACAGCTGTGCCATTCGGCAGCTTGAGGAAAACTTCAAACTGTTGAACGCCAGGGTTTATTCCGGGACGACAACTTTTAATCCAAGGATGTTCAAGTACCTTTTTAAGCACTTTTCAATTTTCAGTGAGATCGTTATTAATTTAAATACAATCGTAATCTCATTGTCTATTATTTAGTTACAAACAAACACAAATATGAATCTTGAATATTTTTCAGCAGATTGGGCGGCATGGCCACGCCCTCATCCCCGACGCCGAGTGTCGACCGCAAACCCAGAATGTGTGACTGGCAAAGACGGACGAAGACTTACGATCCTCTTGAAGCTCCTCTGCCACATTTCAACTTGGTGCAGGATGTCGAGCCTGAAAGAACCAGATGTCAGTCAACCTCAACTCACTGAGTCAGACGACGCCGCCTCAATAAGCACAGCATCCTTCAAAGGAAGTTGACGCATAAAAACCCCGGCTCCATGAACGTCGCAACGCAACGTTTTTCTTCCATTTTGTTTGTAGAAGTTTCCTTCCGCTACCTTTATGTGTTTTTATAATTGCTTACGCACATTTCTCAGTACTGGGTTCACGTTTGTAAAATCTCTTCACTCACACTTCATTCGTATCTCAAAACCACCTCGTTGGACGAGGAAAGTATCTCTGCCAACAACAACAATGTCAACAATGATAATAACAACAGCACTGTCACTCATATCAGCAAGAGCCAAAACAATAATAATAACAACAACAACACTTACAGGGGGCATTACAAGACGGGCCATTTTTCTTTCATTATTTTACAGAACCTAACATTCCAAAACAACAACCACACCTCTCTGTACATGTCAGAGATGCATCTGAAATGCTTCAACGTCCTATATTTGCCATTTAATTCCAAAATAAACAAAATGAAACTAGAGTAGTTCCAGTAGTGTAATAAAGAAATGTGTATATATACACTACACATACAGTTCATATAGGATAATACAGCCCCGTAGAGGCATAGTGAGGCTGGTCAACCCTGTGTTCTCTTACAGTACACCAGGAAGAAGCCCCTGCCGGGCTCCGCCCTTCAGATTAAAGGGGAATCAGCTGACGAAGTCATTTCAATACAGTATATCTGTAGAAATTCAGTTTTGCTCGATGTTGGGTTTTGAACTCGAATTCAACCGCAGTGAAAAGAGTCTAAACACCTGCAAAATGAGCAGCTGATAAAGAGCTTCGCTGGCGGGTGAGTTTGAGTGAGAACACAATTCATGAATTTTGAAACGTGCAGTGATAAAAATGCATTTTATGTCAAAACAATGACACGTGACACACCAGCAGGGGGCGCTGAGCCACACTCATCACCCGTATCTCCAACAGCGACACCGATGTAGCTCATTTTATATCTGATAACGATATATCACGATACAGCACATTTTCTGTATATTCAATGAATAAATAGTTGAGATATAAAAAACACATGGTGGCACTGTGAGGTCTCTCAAATTCACAGGAGACAAAACAAGAGGAAGAATCCAAAACATTAAAAAAAAACAACGATAATTAAAATTCCAAAAAGTTCCCATTTGTTCAAGCAGGGCTGCGCTCTGACCTGGACGGCACGGCGAAGACGTCCGGGTGGAGCTGAGCCAGACCCACGGGCTCGCCGTCCGCCGCCCGCAGCGACTCCACCCACGCGTGGACGGGGCGACGGTGCGGCGGCAGCGATGAAGGGTCGCAGGTTCTGAGCACGGGGAGGCTGGAGCCGGCCACAGGAGGAGCCGGAGGAGGCCGCCCTGCCAGGAGCAGCACAGCCACACGTTGGACTGCTTCGACACTTTCACTTTTTGAAATGATTTCTAAATGATCTTACTTTTTACACTTTCACTGCATCAGAAATCCAGGTTCATTTTTCCCTTATCTTGCTATTTTAACCGTTGGGTTTTATTGTATATTTCACCCATTTATTGCAGATTGATTTATTATCAATCTTTTTAACACTTGAATACCTTCTTTAAAAGTTAAAATTCCCTCTACGTCGTCGCTTGGCTTGTCACAAGAATTTCACTGTTCAGAATGACTGTGTTACACTGAGCATCTGATGAATAAAAACACTTTGACTATTTTATTCTATTGTTTGTTATTATTACTGCCTCACTCCCCACGCGTATCAATGAGACTTGGGCCTCATGACCCTGTCGCCGGTTCACCGGTCGTCCTTCCTGGGAGCACTTTTGGTAGGTAGTAACCACTGCATAGACCTGTGCTGGTGGAGATGCTGTGACCCAGTCGTCCAGCATCACAATGTGCTCCATGTCAACGTGGCTCAGATCCTTACGCTGCTTCAACACATCAACTTCAACAACACACTCTTCACCTGCTGCCTCATATGATAATATATAACACTTCACACATACGCATATATATTACACCATATATATATAGTTATAATAATATACAACAGTATATAATAATAATGTATCCCACCCCTTGACAGGTGCCATGGGAACCAGATGACCAATGTTATTCACGTCACCTGTCACTGCTTTTAATGTTGTGTATCTATGTGGAAGTGGAAGATGGTTTTGCCAGGTCGTCAAAGCATCTGAAGTTTGTGTTGCCAGTTTAACTGCTGTCTATCTTGTCTCTATTGTATTGAACCAGTTGGCCGTTCGTTGAACTCGGGTCATTTCGAAAATGTTTGGTGGTATGTTCATTCCCACGGCCAGTTAGTTCATGTAGATTTAGGGTTTACTTGAGCACAGCCCCCAGCAGCAGATCTCCCTCCCTCCCTCTCGCTACACAGCACATGGCAGCGCGTCGAACCGGGCGCTAGCTTGTATCAGTCCGCCTGTATCGCCGTATGTGGACGGGTGTTGACATGTGCAGGTGCCGGGCCTCCTCGCTTACTTGATCTGGAAGGGTCCACCAGGTTGGAGGGGAGACGTAGGTTTGAAGGCAGCGAGCTCTCACCGGACAAACACGACGCGAACTGGAAAACAACAAAACAACAACGTCATTCTGTCAGAACGCGCCAGGACCGCTCTACAACGCGGCGTCGCGTCACAGTCCTGCATTTCACCGCCCTCACCCGCTTGGCGACTCCTCTGCCGCACACCGTCACCGACACACGGAACATTTCTGTTCCGTTTGTTGGAAACTAACGCGCCGGTTTTGTCGCGAAACGTTCGTAAACATGCGCTCGGACGCTCGGTTCGGGGAGGGAAGGTCAGGCGGCGTTGCCGGTTGGGCTGCGGCGCACAGTGATGACGTCAGGGAGGAGCCCCTCCCCTCTAGTGGTCAGGGTCTGAACTGCCATTTGGTTTTCATTCATTTTATTTACAACCAGGAGTAAAACCATGATCAGAAATAGATTTAATCTACTTAGAGTCATATGAATAATAATAAAAATGATGATTTGAAACTATTCAACATTTGTGTGTATACCCCTGATATTTTAACTTTATCCTTCAAATAAATGTGACTTAAAAAAATAAAATAAAGAAAATAAAACTTTTATACAGTGTAAATTCGGCCTAAATGGGAGTTTGAAGAGAACGGAAAACTCAATGAGATGTGTGAGGACATCTCACGCCACAGGAATGAAACAAAAATGATCATCAGGAGGGAGCTCCCACACGGGTTCCATGGGCTGCTATGATGACTATACAAGAAAGCGCGTGTTCTGTGTTGAATCATGAAAAGAAGATGCTGAAAATAGAATGTGTGATCACTTCAATTCACTTTATGAATAGGCCATCATAACAATACCAAATATACAAGGTGACACATTTAAACATTACAATTTCTCAGTAGCTCATATTTACAAAAACCCAAGTGCAAGAGTGTCACTTTGTTACAGACATGATTGTGCGTCATTACAAAGCTGTAAGTATAAGTCCAAACAAGTTGTACATTTTATCATACATGATCAACAATATAATACATAAAATACATAAAAAACAAAGGCGTCTGCAGCGAATATTACAATGAATACAAACACATTCAAAATAACAATAAAGAAAAATACATTTGGTCTTTGGTCTGACGTCTAAATGAGTTTAGAAAACCAGAATGTCGACCCTTTCGCATCATCTTGGCCTGGAACTTCCAGGTCCACATTTGAGGGCCTGAAGTCCGGCCGCCCCAGTGTGCCGGCCTTTCCACCGGCCGTGTTTTCGTGTTGTTGTTGCTGTCTGGGGAAAACAGTGACCAAGTATCCACCCTCCGTTTCTGGCGTCGCTTCCCTCGCGGCGGTCGCGCCGCGCTCCCTCGCCCTCACGCCCGCGCCAGCGGCCGGCCCTTCTCTGTGGGGCCGCCGGGCGTGGCTGCCGCCGTTGGCGTCGGCGCCCGGCAGAGACGCCCCAAAGCCGAGCTCTGGTCTCTGAACGGCTGCTTTGAACCTTGGCCCGTTGTGGACGCCTGACGTCCTGGAGGCCCTGGCTCGGGGCACATGAGTCTTTCCGGTGAAATCATCAATGTTGAGATCCGAACCGGGGACGTAAACGCCAGGGTCAAGGTCCCCCCTTGGCAAATCAGCATCCACTAAAGGGAAGCTGGACCGGGATTTGCTTGACATTTTGCCGTGGTGTCGCAACTTGACATCAGCATCTATGTCCAAAACAGGCATTTTCACACTCGTCCCTGTGGTGTCCGACCGACGGTTCTTGTAGGAGGGGCTGTTGTACTGCAATGAAGGAGCGTCAATGTCAAGTCCCGGAGCTTTAACATTAGGATGATGATTTCGAACATCAGCTTTGGGCAAGTTGAGGTCAACATTCGGGGAACCAAGCGTAGTGCTGTTTCCTTTGATATGTGGTGGTTTCATATTCAGTTTAGCATTTGGAGGAGAGATATCCGGGTTAGGTGATCTCAGCACTGCATTAAGGTCTATATCGGACATTGTCCTACCAAGACCTGGGTTTCCAAACTCAGGCGACGTGAAGGAAGGAAGTTTAAATTTTCTGTCATGTAAATCAAGATCAGTTTGGGGACCCTGGATGTCTCCAGAAGGAATAATCACATCAATGCCTGAACCGGGAATTCCCGCTTTAACTCCAGGGGCCGAAAAGTTAATGTCTGGCCCCTCTATGCCATTCAATTCCAAATCAGGTCCCTTTGGCCCAGACACCCCGAGGTTAGGCATTTGAAATTTTGGGCTATCAAAATCAACATTTGGGATGTTTAGGTCAGGTCCCCGGAGGCCCCCATTAATGTCAACACCAGGGCCTTTCGGGCTGGACATGTCAAATTTTGGCATTTTCCCTTTTGACATCTTGAGCTTGGTTTTTGGTGAGCCAAGGTTAACATTAGGAGTCTGCACATCCAACATTGGAGCTTTAAGATCCAAGTCAGGGATGTTTTCTCCACTTTTTAATTTTGGCGCTCTGAGACTCAAATCCGACATTTTCATATCTTCAATTGGCCCTTTGGGCAATGAGACATCAAGATCTGGTGACTTAAAATCAACGTTTGGACCATCAAACTTTGGAGCAGAAAACCCCACAGCTGGGATTTTCAATTTTGGCTTTTTAAGCTTCGCTGACGGACTCCCAAAATCCCCATGTGGCATCTCAAAACCAGCTTTCGGAACCTTGATATTGGCCCTTGGCATCTCTACATCTTGACCACCGATACCACCATCAATGGAAAGCCCTTTAATGTTGGGTGGGCTAATTTTGGGCATCTTCAACTGAGGCACTTTGAAATCTCCTTCAGGTGAACTGATATTTACAGCTGGAGTATTTACATCAAAATTGGGAGCTTTAAGATCCATCTTTGGAAAGTCCAACTGGGGGCCCTTAATTCCTCCCTTCACCTTTGGAGCTTTGAGACTGAGATCTGGTGATTTCAGATCTGCACCTAAGTCCAAGTTTGGCCCCTTTGGCATTGTACCTGAGAGGCCAAATTTGGGCATTTTGAGATTACCTGAAGGGGCATCAATATTGAAGTTGGTGTTGATGTCTGGGACATTGAGGTCTAGCTGGGGGCTTTTCAGGTCAACCTTGGGCATGCTCAGATCTGGTGACCCCAGTCCACCGCTCATCTTCGGACCAGAGAGATTTAGATCTGGGGACTTGACATCAAACTTGGGGCTTTCAAACTTTGGTGCAAAATTTGGCATTTTCAAGTTAGGCTTTTTAAAGTTCATTGATGGGCTATCAAAATCAGCACCTGGCATGTCGAATCCACCCTTAGGACCTTTCAGGTTGACATTGGGCATATTAGCATTTAGCTCTGGGCTATCAAATTTACCATCAAGGTCCACATCTGGTCCTTTAAAGCCTAGAAGGTTAAATTTAGGCATTTTTAATTTGGGCATCTTAAACTTGGCTTTGGGGGAACCAATGTTCATATCTGGAGTACCCACATTTAACTTAGGAGACTTGAGGTCAATTTTTGGTAAATCCAAATCAGGAGTGTCAATTCCTCCCTTTATCTTTGGGGCTTTGAGACTGAGCCCTTTAGTTTTCAGATCTGCATCCATGTCCAAGTTTGGCCCCTTTGGCATTGTACCTGAGAGGCCAAATTCGGGCATTTTGAGATTACCTGAAGGGGCATCAATATTGATGTTGGGAGCACTGAGCTCTGCTCTGGGTTTTGTCAGGGTTGGCATATTAAGTTTGGCTGATGGCATGTTGATGTCCGGGACATTGAGGTCTAGCTTGGGGCTTTTCAGGTCAACCTTGGGCATGCTCAGATCTGGTGACCCCAGTCCACTGCTCATCTTAGGACCAGAGAGATTTAGATCTGGGGACATTACATCAAAGTTGGGGCTTTCAAACTTTGGTGCAAAATTTGGCATTTTCAAATTCGGCTTTTTAAAGTTCATTGATGGGCTATCAAAATCAGCACCTGGCATGTCGAATCCACCCTTAGGACCTTTCAGGTTGACATTGGACATATTAGCATTTAGCTCTGGGCTATCAAATTTACCATCAAGGTCCACATCTGGACCTTTAAATCCTGGAAGGTTAAATTTAGGCATTTTTAATTTGGGCATCTTAAACTTGGCTTTGGGGGAACCAATGTTCATATCTGGAGTACCCACATTTAACTTAGGAGACTTGAGGTCAATTTTTGGTAAATCCAAATCAGGAGTGTCAATTCCTCCCATTATCTTTGGGGCTTTGAGACTGAGCCCTTTAGTTTTAAGATCTGCATCAATGTCCAAGTTTGGCCCCTTTGGCATTGTACCTGAGAGGCCAAATTTGGGCATTTTGAGATTACCTGAAGGAGCATCAATATTGAAGTTGGGGGCACTGAGCTCTGCTCTGGGTTTTGTCAGGGTTGGCATATTAAGTTTTGCTGATGGCATGTTGATGTCTGGGACATTGAGGTCTAGCTTGGGGCTTTTCAGGTCAACCTTGGGCATGCTCAGATCCGGTGAACCCAGTCCACCGCTCATCTTAGGACCAGAGAGATTTAGATCTGGGGACTTTACATCAAAGTTGGGGCTATCAAACTTTGGTGCAGAAAGCCCAAAATTTGGCATTTTCAAGTTAGGCTTTTTAAAGTTCATTGATGGGCTATCAAAATCCGCACTTGGAATGTTGAATCCACCTTTAGGACCTTTCAGGTTGACATTGGGCATATTAGCATTTAGCTCTGGGCTATCAAATTTACCATCAAGGTCCACATCTGGTCCTTTAAAGCCTGGAAGGTTAAATTTAGGCATTTTTAATTTGGGCATTTTAAACTTGGCTTTGGGGGAACCAATGTTCATATCTGGAGTATCCACATTTAACTGAGGAGACTTGAGGTCAATTTTTGGTAAATCCAAATCAGGAGTGTCAATTCCTCCCTTTATCTTTGGGGCTTTGAGACTGAACCCTTTAGTTTTCAGATCTGCATCCATGTCCAAGTTTTGCCCCTTTGGCATTGTACCTGAGAGGCCAAATTCGGGCATTTTCAGTTTTCCTGATGGGGCATCCATATCAAAGCTGGGCATCTTAAACTTTGTTTTGGGTGTACCAATGTCTGGGGTAGACACATCTAACTTAGGAGCATTAATATCCATTTTTGGTAAAGCCAAGTGTGGGGTACCAATACCACCCTTTATCTTTGGAACATTGAGACTAAAGTCTGTGGATTTCAAATCTGCATTTACGTCCACCTTTGGTCCTTCAGGTGGGCTGCCAGAAATGCCAAATTTAGGCATTGTCAATTTGGGTGCATTTATGTCAATTTCAGGGTTATTTAAGTGAATTTTTGGTTTCTGCATTGTTGGCATTTTGAATTTACCTGAGGGCATATCTATCTTTCCACCTGTCCCACTGAGGTCTATTTTAGGGCTGCTTAGATCTATGTCAGGCATGTTCAAATTTTGGGAGGCAATCCCACTTTTAATTTTCGGGGCTGTTAGATTAAGGTCTGGAGCCTTAAAATCACTGTCTAGCCCTTTCATATTGGGCCCTGACGGATCAAATTCCGACACTTTTAGAGTTGGCATTTTAAGTTTTCCTTTGGGAAAATCAGTGTTTACATCTACGGCACGTAGGTCTAAACTGGGAGGTTTGATATCCATGTTTGGTAAATTTATGTCAGGGGCCTCTACCCCTTTAATCTTTTGGGATTTAAGAGTTAGATTTGGTGTTTTCATGTTTGCATCAATATCCATGTCTTTCTTCTTTGGTAACATACCAAACAGTTTTAATTTGGGCATTTTGACCTTACTTGAGGTAGCTTCTGTATCAATATCTAATTTAGCTGTGGGCATTTTAATGCTTCCACCTGGTGTGTAAAGGTCCACCTCTGGGTCTTTCAGATCAAAATTATGTGGTTTAATTCCCCCTTTAAGCTTAATTTCATGATCAGGGCCTTTCACTTTAGGACTAGAAACACCAAATTTTGTCATTGAGAATTTTCCAGATGGCCTATCAATATCCATGCTGGGTCTCTTGAGGTCAGCTGAGGGTAGATTCATTTCAATGTTTGGTTCAGCAATTCCAGATTTATACTTTGGCATTGCCAAGTTGAGATCTGGTCCCACTAGATCTCCATCTAATTTGATGCCTCTAGGGTCTGAAAGATCAAAATTTGGCATCTTGAACTTTGGCTGCGCCCATTTGGGTGACAGAGTTTTGACGTTGCCGACCGAGGGCGTGTCCACATCTGTACCACTGAAATCAAACTCTGGGCCTTTAAAATTAGGAGCCTTGCAATCAGGGACATCAATCTGTGGTGCAGTCAAATCAACATCTGACCTTTTTGGTAATTTGCCCGACAGCCTAACTTTAGGTGCCGCCGCATAACCAGACGGATCATCCACATTTAGGTCGGCAATTCTGAGCTTTTGAGAAGGTCTGACTTTCAGAGCACCCGAAGGTATTTCTAGGGGATTGATTTCGGGTGGCTGTCCCTCAATCTCTTGACCGCTTAAGTTGGCTCCAGAGAGGCCCAAGTCTGGAATGTTAAATTTAGGCATTTTGCTCTTTTTGTGTGTTCCTTCAAGTTCCACTTTTGGTGCGTTGACATCAAAGGACAGGCCAGTCATCTCTTTCTCTGTTGAGTTCGTTTCCAAAGCAGGAGTTCTGCTTGTTTCTGTCCTCACGCCAAACCCTGGTGCGTTGAGCTTTGGAGCAGAAAACGTGATGCCATCGGCTCCAGCCGTGTTTTTTCTGGGCTTCTCCGTTTTACGGATCCCAAAGTCCACTCCGAGTTGAGGCAACCCACTACCACCTTTGAGACTCAAATTGGAATGGTCGGCGGCAGGTCCCTTGGCCTTTCTCTCTCCATCATTCTCCGAGCCAAAGGGGTCGTTCTTCATGAATCTCCTGATTTTTGTCTTGAAGAGTTTGTTGTATGAGTCTTGCAGCATCTGGAACGGTAACCCACAGCTTGGTAAATCCCGATGGACTTCTCTCTTATAAATACATCTCTTATAAAAACCCAGTGAAATAACTGACCGACCTCACGACTCATATAACAGAGATAACAGTCTACCCACCTCTCCGGGAGTTTTGGTGCATCTGTCCAGGTTTCCGAGGCTCTTGCTCAGGTTATTCTTTGTGAGAACTTGGACCTTATCTTCAAACGGCTCCATCAGCTTCAGGACACTCATCACATCCTCTTTCGACAGATCGTCAAAATTAATCGCAGCCCCCACAATTTCATCCCCTGCAAAGCAGAGGTCACACACACATGTTAAATCAGGAGACATCGCTGGATGTCTAATACCGTTTATACACCACATTTAGCGGTTATAACCGCTAAAAATAGGCGATTGACGCCTTTCCCATTGCCAGTAAGCCAGTATGCCTTTCTTTTTTCTGGTGCGTCAGGTTTGACATCACAAACATGCCGGAAAAGGGGCGTGTCATAGTGCCAGTGTGATTGGGGGAAAAATATGAGAAGCAGCATGGAAGTCATGGTATGTCATGGTATCCATGACCGCACCCTAACAGCGACAGCGCCCGATGCCGTTCCTTCGGCGGCGGGGAGCGGAGACGGTCCTCTGGTTTGGAGACCGGCTTGGGGAGCTGTTGGAGTCCCTTGGAGCCCAGCAAGGAGCATGGAGGTTCTCCGCTGCTTTGTTCTCCCCCACGGAGCGGTCCCCACGGAGCGGTCCCCACGGGGCGGTCCCCACGGGGCGGTCCCCACGGGGCGGTCCCCACGGGGCGGTCCCCACGGGGCGACCCCTCGGGGCGTCCCCACGGGACGGTCCCAACATTCAAAACATTTCATGGTTCCCCATGCGGGAAAAAAAGTCAATAACTTCTTAACTTGATTTTGGATTCCAAATCTGAAAGTATTGAATGACGCACAGATATTCCTGTGGACAACATCACAGGATGGACAGGAAAGAACTTTGCCCCAGAGGGTTACGGGGCATGAGGTGAGCTGAGATGAGTAACTCACAGAAACCAGATAATCAACTCATTGTACTGGGAGAACAAGCTTTTAATGAAAATAGAATGATAATAATGTATGCGCCGCAGCCCTCCATACCTTTGCTGAGGCCCTGGCCGCCAGAGGATGCGGCGTCGATGCTGGAGATGACCAGCCCCCCGTCCTCCGATTCCTCCAGCGTCAGGCCGTCCGAGAGGCTCCGCCCCCTGCGGTGCGTGGGCTGGAGGGAGGCAACGAAGTGCGGTGTGAGAAAGGCGGCACTTTTCCAAAAGGCTACATTTTTAAGGATGGCTTCGCCATTCTTTTAGGGTCAGGCCGAAACGTTTGCCCCGTTCCACAGCGAGGAGCCGCAGCTCCCCGGCCAACATGAACCACGGTGGTCAACACTTTAACGAGGGCCCCGGCTGCAAAATGGCAAACCTGCAAACCTATCCTTTAGAAATAATCACTGCTTTGTCTCCATTGGAATGCTATAGAATAATCAAACAACTTGTCACCGAACATACCATGATGCCGGTGGTTCTGTCACGGCAGCACAGGACGATCCCTCGGCTTTAAACCTGTAGAAGGAAATAAAAACAATGAATTAATCTGGTCATGAAGCTGCTGCATTCTACAATAACATCCCATTTCACTTTACCCTGTTTGTACTAAATGGCGGAACCCATTTTCAACATTGAACGGAAGTTCTAGTGGAGCGATAAACAGAGAAAAACACCATGAATTCTGGTCTCAGTGTGAGTTCACACGATGACGAACCCTGAAGTGCGGATCTGAGAGCGACCTCAAGGAATCTCAAAAACTAAACCCCTTTCCCCCCCGAAAACGCCGCCTACCCGAGCCCTCGGGGGCCATTGAGGGAGGAGGCGGACCCCCCCCCCCGGTGGCCCTGCCCTTAAAAAAAAAACCCCGCTCACCGCCGCAAAGCCCCGGGCCGAACCGCTCTCCGGCTCTCGGCGGCAGCGGTAGCGCGGCGTCCCAAAGAGGCAGCTTTTCCCGTCAGGCGTCTACGCGCGCAGGAGCGGCGTGGGAGTCGGAGGCATTCCAGTCATGATGAGAAGCTGGGGAACAGGTCCGACCTGCAGAGCGGCGAACCGGTTCCCCGCCCGGGAACCGCACCCGCCGCGCTCTGCGCCCACTGTCACACCCCGCCGGCATTTAAAAAAATGTATAAAAAATACACGGACATACTTTTGTTGCCGTCCATTCGGTGAGCGGCTGATATGGAAGTTAGCCGATAATGATTGGCGTTCACACACCCCTGCTGCCCAAAGACGAAAGCCCTGCGTAGAATTCAGTTCTCGTGACATTTCTGTCGACACAGCGACAGTTTTGGGAAAATGCCAGATCAGATATCGTGATTAAACCAGCTATCCTCATGGAGCACGAGCACCGCCCTTGTTGTCGTCAAGCGCTGTTGCCTATATCGTTCCATACAGGACTTTATCTGACTTTTATTTTATTTATTTTTTATTTCCAATTCTCTATGTTGCTCCAGGTTTGACTCTGTAAGTTGGAGCGTTTTCAACACGTGGCACAGTCACGGAGTTTTCACGTTTTTTCCTCCTCTTTGCAGCTGCAGTCGTCACATGCCACAGTAAACACAGCGAGGGGTGTGTGCGTCGTGGGCTGGACTCCTGTCAGCGTGTGGAGCCCGTCACAGCTTCAGGGTCAACCTGAAACTGAAACTCACCTTGACCCGACCCACTACACATGATCCATCAACTATAAGTGCTCGATTCAATACAGTTCAATTCAATTCAATTCAATTCAATACAACTTTATTAATCCATGAAGGCAATTTGATTTTGGGAA
>NC_137191.1:35623316-35625816 GCF_960531495.2 Zeus faber | reverse complement strand
GAGGTGGAAAAATGTAGATTGCACCTTGGGCTGTCGCCAGGGCGCGGTCGGCATCTAGCGTGACTCATGTGGCGCTCACTGGGCACAATGCGCAGTGTCCACTGAGCACTGACAGAACTCCACGTGAGTGGGTGTGGCCGTCTGCAGGTACACGCCGGTGTTGTCTGTGAATGATTATGTGACAACCAGCGTTTCTGTCAGTCCAAACACAGGGACAGCTGCCATCTTTATTACTTATTATCTGAAAGTCAAAATACACCGCAGCGTGCACTGAGGGGAGCAGTTGTCTCAACGCTTTCTCACTGCCTGTGTATGGAAATGTGCATGGAGATGTCACACTCTGCGAATCCCGATTCCAGACTTTAGCTGCTTTCACACATGCACTGCAACCCTGAAATGACATTACCCAGAGGAGCTGTATGTGTGAAGGCAAATGTTCGAACCAGTTGGACCGGACGTTAAACAGACTCTGCCCGGCCAGGACCCCAGTACAAAGTCCGGGTAATGACGGATTGAGCGATTGTGTGAACAGAGCGGGTGATTGTCATCATCAACGTGGTCATTCACAGCGAGCGAGTGGGTGTGTCGCGTGTTGATGACGCCTCTATCATGCGCCGTTTAGTTGCCTTTGTGCGGATCTTGGTGCACGGAGCGTAGCTGCTGCGTACTTCCTTTCTGCTTTCCTTTATAGTCCTTCCCACTCGTTTATATTGCCTCCAAATCCATGGAGTATCAATCACGCTCCACTCAGGCTTCTCCCCTCGTCTAAAACAAACAGAGTATTTCCAGGTGGTGTAAACGCATCTGACATGGACAATCTCCGGTTGTGTGCTACACGTGCGAAAGGGCAACTCCGGACAATGTCCGGGCCTAATTATCCGGATATTGTCCGAAGTTCATGTGTGAAAGCAGCATTGGGTTTTGGTAATTGGGCCCGGGATCAGAGGTGGCTGTACACCTGTTGCTCATCAGAGCAATCAACGAGCAACAGGTAAATCACCCATCCCCACACACACACACACAGGGAGAGCCTCTGTCGTGACATGTGTCCACCTGCTCCCGGCTTGTTCTATCTGTCCACTCGATTTAGCAACTGCATTGCTGATTTCTCGCCCTTTGTTCAGAAACACATTTTAGTGGACTGATAAGGTGAAATCAGTGAAAATTTACAGACTTCCATCCCCCCCCTTTTTGCTCTGAGAGGGGGGCTCAGGCTGCTGCGAGCTACCTGGATCAGGCCTGATGACGACCACATCCCTGGAGGCGTCTGCCTGCAGCGCTCTGCACCAGCAAATGGACTCTCATACTGTTTAGCTTTGACATGACATTGTATAGAAGTACGATTTCCTATGATTTCAAGATTCAAGAGGTTTATTCGTTACATTACCATATACATACTTTCATACCTAAACAGACGAACAAACTGATTCCTAAAACGTAATGCAGTAAGTAAATCAAACAGTATAGAATAAAATAAAATAACTCAAAGATAACGCAGAGTGGGGGTATAAAATATAAATAAAGGGAATAGTCTTGTTTATGGGATAGGCTATTATGTATATACAGATACAGTATGTGATTAAATTAAAGTACATGTGAATACAGTATGTGTGTACAGTATACAACAGTACACACAGCAATACAGTAACACTGAACAGAACAGCAATACAGCACAGTATGCAGTAACCCAGTACAGTGATACAGTATGCAGCACAGTATGCAGTAACCCAGTACAGTGATACAGTATGCAGCACAGTATGCAGTAACCCAGTACAGTGATACAGTATGCAGTACAGTATGCTACATACAGTACAGTAAGGCAGTGAGGAGCCCTGGTGAGTTCAGCGTTGACAGTTCTTATGTCTTGATGTAGAAACTCCGTCTCAGTCTCTGTTCTCGCTGTGTGGCTGTGGAGGCTCTTGCTCCACCGCAGCAGCTGGAACAGTCCGTTGTTGGGGTGATGAGGATCCTTCATGATGCTGCAGCTCTGCTACTACACCTCCTGGTGTATAAGTCCTGCAGGGAGGGGAGGGTAGTTCCAGTGGTACGTTGGACGCACCACCCTCTGCAAGGCCCACCTGTCCTGAGCAGTACAGTTCCCAAAGCAGGCAGTGATGTTGCCTGTCAGGATGCTCTCCACTGCTCCACAGTAGAAGGACTTGAGGATCCTCACCGAGACCCATATTTGTCATGTTGTACATCATTGTTGTCCACTTAGCATTCACTGCAGCCTGGTCATCCTGCAATTTGGATCCCTCCTTCTGTGGCCCCTTCTCTAGGTTTCTTGCTTTTTTTCCCATAAGGGTTTTCTGGGAGATATTCCTTGCCTGGATAAAGGTTCAATAGAGGCAAAGGTTCCCCACCCGGCGTCTCTCCTTCTCCTCTGGGGTGAGGCTGGACCGGCCAACCCGCATGGGAGAGGCCTCACTCGTGGGTTGACGGGCCGGAAGAGCTGGGGGCCCGGAGGAACCTGGAAGACGGGTTGCTGGGCGGCGCTCCA
>NC_137191.1:35615816-35618316 GCF_960531495.2 Zeus faber | reverse complement strand
TTTGTGTCTGTCCGTCTGTGTGTGTGTGTGTGTGTTAATGACACTCACCAGGACTCACTGGGTCTTCAGCTGGAGCTGAAAGTGGAAAAGCAACATAATGATCTGTGTCGTCAATAATGACTCAAAACAATGTTACATCCACATCAGTTCAATGAATCAAGTGTTGAGTGATGACAAATAAAACTTCATGTGATGTAACAACTGTTCCTGATGCTGTGTGGGCTGTGCTTCCACACAACTATTATGTATGACATCAGCCATGCCACTGATACTAGTTGTACCACTGATACTAGTTGTACCACTGATACTAGTTGTACCACTGATCCTAGTGACATTAGTGATACTAGTGACATCAGTGATACTAGTGATACTAGTTGTACCATTGATACTAGTGACATTAGTGATACTAGTGACATTAGTGATATGAGTGACATCAGTGATATTAGTGATACTAGTTGTACCAGTGAACCTAGTGAAATTAGTGATACTAGTGATACTAGTTATACTAGTGGCACAAGTGATATTAGTTATACAAGTGATATTAGTGATACAAGTGATATTAGTGATACAAGTGATATTAGTGATTCTAGTGATACTAGTGATACTAGTGATACTAGTGATCATCTTACCCGCAGCTGTGAGACACGCCAGTGCAAACACCAACAGGAGAGTCTTCATGGTGATGAAGGTCTAGGAGGAATGAGTATTTCTGCAGAAATAAAATCTATATAAACAGTAAAACATTACTGTACGAGTACTACATATCTGTATAAACAGTAACACATCACTGTACGAGTACTACATATGTATATAAATACTACTACATATCTGTATAAACAGTACTACATATGTGTATAAACAGCAATGCCTACCTGTCTCAGCGGGTTTCGGGTGGTGCTCAGGGATCGGCTCAGTGATGTGGGGATGGAGGATGCTGATCTTTATATCCGCTGCACCACCTGCTCCTCCCCCTGCACATGGTGGTTGGCTGGGTGGGGCGGAGGACTTTGACCTCTCCCCTCCCATCGTTCCTGGAACCTGTGGGTAAACATTGAGGAGCTTTAAGGAAGAAAGAACAGAGACGCAGTGAACTGTAAATACCTCAATAGATTACTGTTGAAAACACTAAAACTTTTATTATTATGTTGAGTTCAGTTGTGATGACATGGATGGAAGGATGATGGATGAATGGATGAATGGATGGATGATAGGAGGAGGGATGGATAAATAGATAGAGGGATGTATAGACAGACAGACGGACAGACAGACAGACAGACAGACAGACGGATAGATAGATAGGTCGATAGATAGACAGACAGACAAACAGACAGACAGACAGACAGACAGACAGATAGATAGATAGATAGATAGATAGATAGATAGATAGATAGATAGATAGATAGATAGATAGATAGATAGATAGATAGGTCGATAGATTGACAGACGGACAGACAGATAGACGGATAGATTATAGATACATTCATAATTAATACGTTCCCAAATGAGACTTATGACATTTGGGTGGATGTGAGACCCGCTGACCCCCCGTCCGTCTTCCCGTCTGTGGGTCTTTCCTGGTTCATACTCCAACCTGATAAGACGCAGCAGGGCGCGGCCTTCTGGGAACAGCGGGGATGGCGGCCCTTCCATCACGAGACAAGGGCCCGTAAACCCGGGACATGGCTCACCTCCAGGGCTTGGCCTCCTGGTTCCACCAAGCACCTTTCTCAGGTGGGGGTAGGCGCTGGCTCCAGCTTTGTTCTTTTGTTTTCTTCATGCATGTGGAGCTTTTAGGTTTTCCACTTGTAGATATCCATGGTTCATTTTTAAATCAACTCTCCCTCAAATGTGTCCCCCGGGGCCACGTGACTGTTTCCGGAAAACTGGGAAAACCACCAAACCGTTCCCATATAAATGGTGATCGGTGGTATTTCAGAAACTCCCATTCTACCGCATGAAGTATTTGACTTCAACAAGCACGTTGAGGAAAACCTTGATGATGAGGTGTTTTTCACTCCATTGTGTCTTATCATTCAAATGATTGACATTTCCTTTTGTTTCATGCAACACATGGTTTTTGGAAGCAACCAAGTCATTTTGAGGCATCATTTAGCTTTAATACAGTGAAACAAGGTTTGGAATATTTTCTTGCACTGCACAATAACTTATATACATTCTAAGTATAATATTCATTAACTTATACACATTCTAAGTATAATATTTATTAACTTATATACATTCTAAGTATAATATTTATGAACTTATATACATTCTAAGTATAATATGTATTAACTAAAGTACATTGTAAGTATAATATTTATTAACTTATATACATTCTATGTATAATATTAATTAACTTATATACATTCTAAGTATAATATTCATTAACTTATACACATTCTAAGTATAATATGTATTAACTTATGTACATTGTAAGTATAATATTTATTAACTTATATACATTCTATGTATAATATTTATTAACTAATATACATTCTAT
>NC_137191.1:35608316-35610816 GCF_960531495.2 Zeus faber | reverse complement strand
GGACACCAGCGGTGAAGGAAGCCGTCAAGCTGAAGAAGGAAGCCTTTCAGGCTTGGCTGGCCCAGGGGTCTCCTGAGGCAGCAGACGGGTACCGGCAGGTTAGAAGGGCTGCAGCTTCGGCGGTCACTGAAGCAAAGGAGGAGTTCGGTGAGGCTATAGAGAAGGACTTTCGGTTGGCCTCAAGGAAGTTCTGGCAAACTGTTTCGGCGATTCAGAAAGGCTTGGCTCGGGCTATGTTCAGCTGGGGAGAACTGCTGACCTGGACTGGGGATATTATCGGGTGGTGGAAAGAGCACTTTGAGGAACTCCTGAACCCGACCAATACGTCCTCAGGGGAAGAGGCAGAGTCTGAAGACTCGGGGGAAGTCTCGTCCATATGCCTGGCAGAGGTCTCTGAGGGAGTTTAAAAGCTCCTCGGGGGCAAGGCACCAGGGGTGGATGAGATTTGCCGTGAGATGCTGAAGGCTCTGGACATTGTTGGGCTGTCTTGGTTGACGCGCCTCTTCAGTGTCGCGTGGATGTCGGGTACAGTACCTGTGGAGTGGCAGACCGGGGTGGTGGTTCCCATTTTTAAAAAGGGGGACCGGAGGGTGTGCCCCAATTATAGGGGTATCACACTGCTCAGCCTCCCCAGGAAAGATTACTCCAGGGTGCTGGAAAGGAGGCTCCGGCCGACTCAGGCTGTCGAACCTCAGATTCAGGAGGAGCAATGTGGATTCCGTCCTGGACGTGGAACAGTGGACCAGCTCTTTACCCTTGCAGGGTTGCTGGGGGGGTCGTGGGACTTTGCCCATGCAGTCTACATGTGTTTTGTGAACCTGGAGAAGGTTTTTGACCATGTCCCTCGGGGGATCCTGTGGGGGGTACTGAGGGAGTATGGGGTACCGGGGCCGTTGGTACAAGCCATCCGTTCCAAGCCATCCATTCTCGGCACAAAGTCAAACACGTTCTGAGTGGGTGTTGGACAAGGTTGCCCCTTGTCCTCGATTCTGTTTGTGATATTCATGGACAGGATCTCAAGGCGCAGCCAGGGTGAGGAGACTGTCCGGTTTGGGGACCTCAGAATTGCATCTCTGCTTTTTGCAGATGATGTGGATTTGTTGGCTTCATCAGAGAGTGACCTCCAGCACGCAATGGGGCGGTTTGCAGCGGCAGTGTGAAGCGGTCGGGATGAGAGTCAGCACCTCCAAGTCTGAGGTCATGGTTCTCTGCCGGAAAACGGTGCATTGCTCCCTCCGGGTCGGGAGCGAGGAGCTGCCCCAAGTGAAGGAGTTCAAGTATCTCGGGATCTTGTTCACGAGGGAGGGGAAAAAGGCGCGTGAGATGGACAGGCGGATCGGTGCGCCGTCAGCAGTGATGCTGGCGTTGTACCGGACCGTTGTCGTGAAGAGGGAGCTGAGCCAGAAGGCAAAGCTCTCAATTTACCAGTCCATCTACGTCCCAACCCTCCCCTATGGTCATGAGCACTGTGTAGTGTCCGAAAGAACGAGATCGCGAATACAAGCGGCCGAAATGAGTTTCCTCCGTAGGATGGCCGGGCTCAGCCTTAGAGATAGGGCAAGGAGCTCGGACATCCGCAGGGAGCTCGGAGTAGAGCCGCTGCTCCTTCGCATCAAAAGGAGCCAGTTGAGGTGGTTATGGCATCTGATAAGGATGCCTCCTGGGCGCCTTCCCTTGGAGGTTTTCCGGGCACGTCCAACTGGTAGGAGACCACGGGGTGGACCCAGAACACGCTGGAGGGATTACATATCCCAGCTGGCCTGGGAAACGCCTGGGGGTCCCCCAGGAGGAACTGGAAAACGTTGCCGGGGAGAAGGGGGCCCGGAGCTCCTTGATCAGCCTGCTGCCACCACGACCCGGACCCGGATAAGCCTTGGAAAATGGATGAATGGATGGATGGATTATGATGATGATGATGATGATGATGATGATGATGATGATTATTATTATTATTATTATTATTATTATTATTATTATTATGGGTCCAGCCTGCAGTGCAGAATTAGATTGTATTATTCTCCTTGGCATTTTTAGGGCTAAAGGTGTCAACAAGTGCTGGACCCACAATTGAGGTCTCATTACAATGGGGACGTCTCAGACATGTCGTGGTTCAAGTTTCATCCATATCCATCTACATTCAGAGCAGGAATTCGTGAAAAAAACGATTACATTTGATCGAAAGTCGCCATACGTTAGTGAATCGCTGATATGCCAAGGTTCCAAACTTCGGGTGGTTGAGTAAGACGCTTTATGACATCATCATCCAACGTGTCAAACGATATATGTGCAGGTTGTTGCTCCCAATTTCCATTTGCATCGTGCGGGCTGCGTCGTGTAGACTCCATCACTCTGTAGTGGTTACAAACTGCTTGTCTATGTATCTGTGTATCGTCTTACCTGCTTGATGTAGGCGGGGCCGTTAGACTTATATTTGATCTTCTTCTCTCTTTGTAAATAAAGACATTCTGTTCGGACCTAACGCTGTGTTAGATGCGACGTT
>NC_137191.1:35500816-35603316 GCF_960531495.2 Zeus faber | reverse complement strand
CAAACAGACAGACAGACAGACAGACAGACAGATAGATAGATAGATAGATAGATAGATAGATAGATAGATAGATAGATAGATAGATAGATAGATAGATAGATAGATAGATAGATAGGTCGATAGATTGACAGACGGACAGACAGATAGACGGATAGATTATAGATACATTCATAATTAATACGTTCCCAAATGAGACTTATGACATTTGGGTGGATGTGAGACCCGCTGACCCCCCGTCCGTCTTCCCGTCTGTGGGTCTTTCCTGGTTCATACTCCAACCTGATAAGACGCAGCAGGGCGCGGCCTTCTGGGAACAGCGGGGATGGCGGCCCTTCCATCACGAGACAAGGGCCCGTAAACCCGGGACATGGCTCACCTCCAGGGCTTGGCCTCCTGGTTCCACCAAGCACCTTTCTCAGGTGGGGGTAGGCGCTGGCTCCAGCTTTGTTCTTTTGTTTTCTTCATGCATGTGGAGCTTTTAGGTTTTCCACTTGTAGATATCCATGGTTCATTTTTAAATCAACTCTCCCTCAAATGTGTCCCCCGGGGCCACGTGACTGTTTCCGGAAAACTGGGAAAACCACCAAACCGTTCCCATATAAATGGTGATCGGTGGTATTTCAGAAACTCCCATTCTACCTCATGAAGTATTTGACTTCAACAAGCACGTTGAGGAAAACCTTGATGATGAGGTGTTTTTCACTCCATTGTGTCTTATCATTCAAATGATTGACATTTCCTTTTGTTTCATGCAACACATGGTTTTTGGAAGCAACCAAGTCATTTTGAGGCATCATTTAACTTTCAGTCACACGGTAGATGCTGCAATGACTCTTTGCCAAGTGGAAAACTGCCTTTTATGGGTCATATTGGCCCTTTAAAGGAATGTGATCCAGGGCACAGAGCAGATCAAACAATACAGAGGCACAAGGACAATTAAAAAAAAAAAAATCTTATTTTACATTTACCTTTCACTAAGTTAAATTCTATTTTATTCTATTTATCTTTAGACGGTACAGTAGTTCTTTTATATGTTTCTGTATATATATATAAAGTGTTTGATTCAAAAACAAGGTGTGTTCATGTACATTTGTGTCTTTTGTCGTTTGTCACCCTGGAATTTCCCTTTGCGGATTCATAAAAGTAGCTTTATCTTATTTTATATATTACCCATCCATAAATCATGTTAATTATGGTCTAGTTTCCAAACATAGGCCTAAACAAGGATATTAGACATAGCAAACACATATAACCATGTGAAACAATACTTTAGTATTTCCAATATTCAACTAAATGTCATTTGACAAATACAGTAGAAAGCGCGAACACTTCCTTGGCCACAGTTGGGATGATTGTGTTCCAATAAAGGTTCAAGTTTCACAAACTCATTCCTTTTTTGTCACCACGGACATCAAGTTGTGTCTGTTTGCACGTCATGACGTTGGATCCAGATAAAAGCAGCTGCAGACAAATAGAAACTGGGAAATTCAACTTTAACCTCATCCAGGGAAGAGGAGAAATAACTTAACAGAGAAACAAGGTTTGGATTCTTTTTTTGCACTGCACTATAACTTATATACATTCTATGTAATATTTATTAAGTAATATACATTCTAAGTGTAATATTTATTAACTTATATACATTCTATGAATAACATTTATTAACTTATATGCATACTAATCTAGCCACTGGGGATGCTCAAGCCAGTGTATCATCAATGCCGGTCCCAAGCCCGGATGAATAGAGAGGGTTGCGTCAGGAAGAGCGTCCGGTGTAAAAACCATGCAAATCAAACATGCGGACGACAAATCTGATTTCCAAACCGGATCGGTGGAGGCCCGGGTTAACAACGTGGTGAGATAGAGACGGCCTCGAAGGTACTCGGTGTATCATGCGGGAAAAGGAAGGAGGACGAGGTCTCTTGGTGGTGGAACGAGGAAGTACAGGAGGGCATCGAGCAGAAGAGGTTGGTGAAGAAGAAATGGGATAGTCAGAGAGATGACGAAAGTAGACAGGAGTACAAGCTGATGCGGCGCAAGGCGAAGAGAGAAGTGGCAAAGGAAAAGGAAAAGGAAAAGGCGTACGAAGAGTTGTATGAGAGGTTGGACATGACATTTCACTGCATATATGTATGACCGTATGTATATGTGTGTGACAAATAATCTCTTGAATTTGAAAGGAGTAAAGGACTTGTACCGATTGGCAAGACAAAGGGACCAAGCTGGGAAGGATGTACAGCAGGTTAGGGTGATGAAGGATAATGATGGGAATGTGCTGACTAGTGAGGAGAGTGTGTTGAGAAGGTGGAAGGAGTAGTTTGAGGAGTTGATGAATGAAGAAAATGAGAGGGAGAGAAGAGTGGATGATGTGGGGATAGTGGATCAAGAAGTGCAGAAAATCAGCAAGGATGAGGTGAGAACAGCATTAAAGAAGATGAGGAGTGGAAAGGCAGTTGACCCAGATGACAAACCTGAGGAAGCATGGAAATGTTTAGGGGAGATGGCAGTGGCCTTCCTAACGAGACTTAACACCATCCTGGAAAGGGAGAGGATGCTGGAGGAGTGGAGAAGAAGTTTACTGGTACCATCTTCAAGAATAAGGGAGACGTACAGAGCTGTGGTAGCTACAGGGGAATAAAGTTGATCAGCCACAGCATGAAGCTATGGGAAGGGTAGTGGAGGCCAGGTTAAGAGGAGCGGTGGGGATCAGCGAGCAGCAGTATGGTTTCATGCCAGGAAAGAGTACTACAGATGACATGTTTGCTTTAAGAACGCTGATGGAAAAGTACCGGGAAGGCCAGAGGGAGTTGTACTGCGTCTTTGTGGATTTAAAGAAAGCGTATGATAGGGTGCCGAGAGAGGAAGTGTGGTACTGCATGAGGAAGTCGAGGGTGGCAGAGAAGTAGGTAAGAGTGGTACAGGATATGTATGAGGGCAGTCAGTCAGTAGTAAGGTGTGCAGTAGATGTGACCAAGGCCTTCAAAGTGGAGGTGGGATTGTATCAAGGATCAGCTCTAGTCACTTTGCTTGCAGTGGTGATGGACAGGTTAACAGATGAAATCAGGCAGGAGTCTACGTGGACTAGGAAGTTCGCGGATGACATTGAGATCTGTAGCGAGAGTAGGGAGCAGGTGGAGGAGAGCTTGGAGAAGTGGAGGCAGCATTAGAGAGAAGAGGAGTGAAAGTCAGCAGGAGTAAGACACAATACATGTGCCTGAATGGGAGGGAGGGCGGAGAAAAGCTGAGAATGCAAAAAGTGGAGGTGGAGAAGGAGGATGAGTTCAAGTACTTGGGGTCGACCATCCAAAGCAGCGGAGTGAGAGAGATAGAGGTGAAGAAGAGAGTACAGGCAGGGTGGAGTGGGTGGAGAAGAGACTACAGGCAGGGTGGAGCGGGTGGAGAAGAGTGTCCAGAGTGATCTGTAACAGAAGGGTTCCAGCAAGAGTGAAGGGGAAGGTGTGCAGGACGGTAGTGAGAGCAGCCATGTTGTACAGTTTAGAGGCGTTGGCACTGACCAAAAGGCAGGTGGATGAGGTGGAGGTGGCAGAGTTGAGGATGTTGAGGTTTTCATTGGGAGGGACAAGGATGGACAGGAATAAGAACGAGGACGTTAGAGGGACAGCTCAGGTTGGACAGTTTGGTGGAAAAGTGAGAGAGGCCAGATTGAGATGGTTTGGACACGTGGAGGAGAGATGAGAGTTACATTGGGAGGAGGAGGCTGAGGGTGGAGCTGCCAGGCAAGAGGAAAAGAGGAAGCCAAAGAGAAGCTTGATGGCGGTGTTAGGGAGGACATGCAGGCGGGTGGTGTCAGGGAGGAAGATGATCCGCTGTGGCCACCCCTAACGGGAGCAGCCCAAAGATGATGATGATTCTGTAATATAGTAGTGGTACCTGGACTTACGACTGCATCTACTTACCACTCATTCAACATACCAGCAGTGATAGTCGCTAAAATGTGTATTGACTTGCGACCGATTGTTCCAAGATATGACCATGGAAATTTGCAGTTGGCGAGTCGGCGGCCAGTCAGCAGTCAGTCAGTCAGTCAGTCAGTCAGTCAGTCAGTCAGTCAGTCAGTCAGTCAGTCAGCAGCCAGTCAGCAGTCAGTCAGCAGCCAGTCAGTCAGTCAGTCAGTCAGTCAGTCAGTCAGTCAGTCAGTCAGTCAGTCAGCAGCCAGTCAGCCGGCAACCTACATGGTGTGTGCAGGTAGTTGGTGGCTTATGGATATTTTCTTCATATTTACTGTGTATTTAGTTTATTTTCACCTTCATGATGAGTCGTAAGAAGAAGGACGATGGAAAAAGAAAAAGACAACGACTCCCATTGAAACTAAGAAGGAAATCATAGAGAAATATGAGCCTGGAGTATAAGGGAAAGATTGCTTGGACATACGACCGTTCTTATAGAGCCAATTACAGTCCTATGTCCAGGTACCACTGTATCACGATCTGTGTTATGTAATATGGTATTATGATCTGTTCTGTGATAAAATATTTTGACCTGTATTCTGTGATATAGTATTATGATTTGTATTGTTGTATTGTTGTGCATTCTGCTTCTAATAAAAAAATCTTCTTCTTCCTCTCTGGGCTGCTCCCGTTAGGAGTGGCCACGGGGGATCATCTGCCTCAACACCTTGTGTTCTGCATCTTCAAAGGTTAAATAAATGTGCCCCTCCATCAATATAATATAATAATAATAATAATAATAATAATAATAATAATAATAATAACAGATTATAACAATACAATAATATAATATTGTATAATATAACTAATACAATATAACAATAATATAATGATATAATAGAGTATAACAATACAATAATATAATAATATCATATAATATAACAATAATAATAAAATATAACAATGATATAATAATATAATAAAAAATAACAATACAAGGATAACTTCTCCTCTCCATCTCGACCACCTCCTCCTCTACCACCACCTCCTCATCCTCCACCTCTACCACCACCTCCTCATCCTCCTCCTCTACCACCACCTCCTCCTCTTCCACCACCTCCTCCACCTCCTCCACCTCCTCCCCCCTTTCTTCAAACGGAACCCTGTTGTTTCTGGTTTCCAGTGACTCCACGGGAGTTGAACCTCCGACCTGATCCTTCCCCGGAGCGACTCGTCAGGAACCGACTCTTTAAAAGGGACTCGAGCCGCCCACAGCTGCTCTGACCCCGGGAAGCTGCAGCTCCGCGACCACACCAGGCTGCAAGCTGAGAACCACCTACAGTAGTACACAGTAGTACACAGTAATACACAGTAATACACAGTAATACACGCTCCGCAGGATGCCGTTCGTCGACCTGGAAAGCAACCTGCCCGCGGAGCGCTTCTCCGAGGACTTTTTGAGGAAGTTGAGCTCCAGCGCGGCCACGACCCTGGGGAAGCCGGAGGAGGTGGGTTCTGCTGCTTCTGCTGTGACGTGGGTTCTGCTGTGACGTGGGCTCTGCTGCTTCTGCTGTGACGTGTGTTGTGCCGGTTCCCCTGGTTCCGCTGTGCGGTTCACGCTGTGGCCGTGTGTTGCGTTCCAGCGGATGAACCTGGTGGTGAAGGCCGGGCTCCCGATGCTGATCGCCGGCTCCTACGCCCCGTGCGTGTCGCTCTCCGTCTCGGCCGTGGGGGCGACGGACTCCGCGGAGAAGAACCGGGACCACAGCGGACACCTGTTGCGGTTCCTGAGCGCGGAGCTGGCGCTTCCGGAGGACAGGTGGGTCCGGGGGCCGCTGGGAGCCAGAGGTCAGAGGTCACCGCCCTGCTCTGCGGGGGGGGGGGGGGGGCTCGGTGCGCCACGTGCAGGCTGCAGCTCGTGCACACGTCGATTGCCCCAAAATGTAAAGTGCGCGAGGCGATGCCATTGTTCCCCATGTTTTCACTACATACTGCGATCCCATTGGAATTTTAGAGATATTTATACAATGATACTGCGCAATAATAAATATTTACACAGTGAGCGCTGCACAGTCTGTTTATTTGGGCCTGTTGATGTACTTTGGCTCATTATTACATTACATTTACATTTACATTTAGTCATTTATCAGACGCTTTTATCCAAAGCGACTTACAATTATTCAAACACCGACGGACGCAGCCATCAGGAGCAATGAGGGGTTAAGTGTCTTGCTCAAGGACACTACAGCATGCTAGCAGGAGGAGCCTGGGATCCAACCAGCAACCTTTACATGACTAGACCACCAGCTCTACCTCCTGAGCTACCATCCCCACAATCACTCCAATCTCTTTCGTCAACAGGAGTCATCCTGTTGACAATGACGTATTCGTCCTCCTGATCCTAAAACCAAACATTGCCAAATTCTAAATAAACACACATCATTTACAATAACACACATAAATAAATAAAAGGAACTAAATAAATAAAAATAATAATGTCAATAAATAGAATAGAATTGAACATTATTCATTTATATTCATGTAAAATAGAATCAAACTAAAGTAGTTATGTATTGTTTGGTATGCATGTTTCACACCCTTCATTTTTCATAAACAATGTGTTTAATTCTTTTGAAAGTGTAAGTTAAATTGTACCTGTGTAGCCGAGTTTCACGCTACACACAAGGTTGATGACGGGCAGGTGGACGGCGTACTGTTGTCTCCAGGTCCTCATCCAGTTTGGGAACCCTTGGTCCAACCCTATACCAATGCATTAGGGCCCCGTAGTTCATACTTGAGATATGACTTATTATGGGAATATATTTTGTCAATACAATGTGTATATACACACACTGAGCTGACGTAGCACCCAGATGAAGTACTGTCTTATTTTATGGAAGCAATGGAACGATTATTCTTCAATCCAAGCCCAACAATGCAATAATTAAAGAAAACGTCGAAATATGGTGACACTAGGTTAAAAGTGTGTGTGTGTGTGTGTGTGTGTGTGTGTGTGTGTGTGTGTGTGTGTGTGTGTGTGTGTGTGTGTGTCCTTTCACAGGATCGTGATTCGCTTCCACGCCCTGGAGCCGCACCAAGTGGGGAAGAACGGAACCGTCATGAGCTTCCTGTGAAGGGACTTCCGGGTCCTTCCTGAAGGGGATCGCACACGTTAGAATGAAGCCAAGTCAAAGCTCAAAACAAACAAATCTTTTAAAAGCTCTTTGGCCACGCCCTGTTTTTCGCCACAAGTACAGTACCTGCTGGTGTGGAGCAGGTACTCCACATTGACAAGCTGGGGGGGTTATCGGAGCGTAATGGATCATTTCAAGTCAAGTGTTCTTAATCAGAGACGTGTGACCTGTTCCTCCTGAGCGAGGAGGCAGACAAATCCAAACATTTCAGTTTGAAATCAGACTTCTGGTGCTTCTTCGGCCTCGGCGCGTCCTATCTTTATTGACGACGTTTCCGGTGATGGGGTTGTGATCATGTGACCAAAACCACATTTCAGTAAAGAGAGGCACAGGGTTTTCCATGGAAGGAGCTCAGTGTGTGAGGGGACGCTATTTCAAATCGATACCATAGCCGCCGAATGAGCCGGGTATTTCCCGGCGTGATCACGGTTTCTGTATAGACATTTCATACGAGCACATTGTGATGATCCACACTGAGTGTTTGAAGCGCCTGGTTCCCTTATCAGATGTATTTTATAACTGGAAGCTGCGATGAGGTTTTACTTTTTTTTAAATCAAGTTTTTAAAAGTAAAGACTTAATAATTAAATCAGTGTAATACATTAAACGTGGTATGTCACATTTCCATGGTTAGAAACGTGCTTTTAGTTTGAATATACACCTGGGAAGTGCTGGATCTGTGTCTCAATAATGTTTAAAATATTTAAATGACCAGAGAACATTGATTAGAATATCATCATGAGAGGGATTCCATCGGGCCTTGAGCGCTATAACAGGTGACACATCTTACTAAAGCTTTGAGGTGCTGGAAAAAGTTAGATTATATGTTTTAAGTGCTTGAATTTGACTTCATTTTAAATGTAGGAACCCTGCATTAAAGAAATACCTGAGATGGAAAAGGTCTTGGTGTGTTTTTGACATGACAGCCACGAGCCGGTGGAACGTGAATAAACTGTGTGTGTGTGTGTGTGTGTGTGTGTGTGTGTGTGTGTGTTCACTTTTCCATGATGGTGTTTTCGTTTCAAGGTACTTTTTGGTGTTAATGGCAGAGGACCAGTCATGTCAAACATAGGCAAGGCAAGTTTATTTATACAGCACATTTCAGCAAGGCAGCTCAATGTGCTTTACATAAAACACCAAAAGCATGAAGACAAAGTGCAAAGAAACACATTATAAAAGGACATAGAATGTATAAAGTAAAAAATAGAATACACAGAATGCATACAGTTAAAAATAGAATGCATAAAGTAAAAAAAATAGAATTTATAGAATGCATCAAGTTTAAAAATAGAATACACAGAATGCACAAAGTTAAAAATGGAATGCATCGAATGCATAAAGTTAAAATTAGAATACATGGAATGCAAAAAGTTAAAATTAGAATACATGGAATGCAAAAAGTTAAAATTAGAATACATGGAATGCAAAAAGTTAAATTGAATACACAGAATGTATAAAGTTTAAAATAGAATACCTAGAATGTGTAAGTTAGTGCAAAAAATGAATCAAAGAAACTTTTTTTACTCTTTGTTTACATTTTGCCTTTGACCTTGTCAAGGGTAAATCCTGACCTTGGAGAACCGCTCTGGGGATCTTTTCTTTGTTTACTATTTCCTGTGAACACAGGACTAACTAGGTAAGAAACTGGTCAAGCAATGACTTCTCTTTCCTGAGATTCCACACAGCCACACTTTACGGGGTGAGGGATGTGCGACCTGTCGTATTCTGCAGCTCCGTTTCTCTGGAGGTGAAATAATCCCAAAACGAAACGTGTGCACAGAGTGAAAAGGTGATCGTTCCAAGAAATGTTCCAATGTGCTGAATATGACCTCTTGACCTGTCACATGACGTCAGCACTCCTATGTCCTTCGTGAAATATAACAAAGAAATGACAAAATACATCATGTAAACATTAAGCGGTGGTGGTGGTGTTGGGGTTGGATGATAACGGGGAATCTTGTTTTTGTTTATGGTGACGTTGGCTCACTCCTCTCAACGGTGCCTTTGTTCTTTCTTTCTTCTTTTCATTGAAACAAGGTGTTTTATCGGGCTTTCCCCACACTCACCGTCGGATTCCAACTGCCACAGAAATGAGTGTTTGACTGTTACCAACTGTCCCTCCCCGCGCTGGTGAGGTGAAATCAGTAAAAGGTTAAAGGGGTAAAAACACAAGGGAGCGACGAAGTGAAGCTCAAACTCCATTGGCTCACAGAACGAGGGGCGTGGCAGCTCGACACACACACACACACAGAAACAGCCAGTTTCGGAACAGGAGGGTATAGAGGCATGTCACAATGGCCGGAATACATCATCTGAGCGTCATTGTCCGCAAAGACAATTTAAAAAACATGTTTTAGGGGCCTCGGAGACCTATGTTAAGTTATGTGTCAAGAGGGACACAAGACAGTAGGTCCCCTTTAGAAAGGTATAATAAAGAACGGGCAACCACCTGATGGCGCATTGCATTCTGGGTAGCGGTTGCCCTTCTTCGAGACGCATGTCTTTTGTCTCCTAATGGACGGTGCGGAGATCAAGCGCCAGACTCCGTACGGAGAGAATGTGAACGAGGAAGCAGAAGGATCTACATCAGGAGAATAAAGGAAGCAAACGGGCTGGACCCCTGGGAGCCACTTGCACACAGACCAACTGAAACCCTTTTACCATCCATATCTCCCTTATTTATTGCTGAACCAAGACACTTTTTTTTTGTTCAACAGTTTGTCTTTCATTTGTCTCTACATTTTTTAAATATGTCTCTTTACTTTAACTGCAGCATTTTAGCTGCACGCTTACGCAGAAGACACAGTCACTATTTTGACTTTTCAGCGCAATAGGTTTTATGTCAAGTGTTTATATTTATGTTTTTATATTTGCCTTTTATTCATTTCAGTTGTACTTGAGGTGTACGTACTTGAAGGTAACACGAGGCCACTTTATCTATTTCACCTGTAGTTGTGTTACCACAGTGGTACCGTCAACTTCACACTCTTAACTTCAGCGTCTGACCAATATTATGTGACACAAATAGAGATTCAGAATCGGGGCAGCATGAGTAGTGTTGTTAAAGCTGTTTATGTCTAAAAACGACTAGACCTTATGTTATATATTTTGTTGAGTTGTGTACTTAAATCATCCCAAATGTTTCCAACAAGCAACAACAACAAACCCAGAAGAAATCGGTCATTTTAATATAAATAACGCTCCACGGCACTGGGGCGCCCGTCGATGACGT
Organism: Zeus faber; assembly: GCF_960531495.2. Classification (NCBI taxonomy): domain Eukaryota; kingdom Metazoa; phylum Chordata; class Actinopteri; order Zeiformes; family Zeidae; genus Zeus; species Zeus faber. The sequence continues at coordinate 35,592,983 of NC_137191.1, read as the reverse complement.
CATGTCCGCTTTAATAACCCTGCTCGCTATAACTTCCGGGGCAACACGGAGGTGGGGGGCACCGGATGTTACGTCAGAGAGTGAGGAAGGGACCCGACCGAGTAGCTAGCGTTAGCTAGCGTTAGCTCACCACTGTGTGTGTTTGTGCTCCTCTCCTCACGTTTCTTCGATGGACCACAGTTATTCGTTGCCGTTTGCTGCGCGCTCTGCCGCCGAGGCTGTCCCGGCGAAGCGCAAACGCACGGGGGAAGCGAACGACCCCAGAAGATCATGGGACAGGAAGAGAGCCAAGACGAGGGTCAACATTGGTGTGGCGTTCCCCAGGTGGAGGGAGCTTCGTGACAAGCTCGGGCTGCAACGCGACGCCGATCTCGCGTGTGTTCTGCTGGAAAGGTGAGCGAACATCCGGCGAACGCTGTCGAAGTAAGAACGATTTCCCCGAGGCATTTGGATAGAACTACAACCAATGAGGGCGCTGGTTAAATGTACAGCCAATGGGAGCGTTGGTTAAATGTACAGCCAATGGGAGCGTTGGGTAGACGCACAACCAATGGGAGGACAGGATGGACGTTAGTGGCACGGTGGCGCAGTGCATTGCACTGCTGCCTCACAGCAAGAAGGTCCTGGGTTTGATTCCCGCCTGGGGCGCTGTTGGCACCGTGCTCCGGTGGGTTATCTCCCAAACAGGAGCCTTTCTGTGTGGAGTTTGCATGTTCTCCCCGTGCTCACATGGGGTTTCCTCCACCTCACGTCAGTAAGGACCTCCACCAAAAACATGCACCATCATGGTCTGACCAGCGATGGACACTTATCACCTGGTCCCCGGGCGCGTCCACGTACGCTGCCCACTGCTCCTGGCTGTGCCCCCGGAGGAAGGACAAGCCAGGATGGTTCAATGCAGAGAATCCATTTCACCGGCCACCATCAAGCATGTGTGTGTGTGCAAGCATGTGTTGTGGAGTGTCGTGTGACAATTAAAGACTGTTTCTTCTTCTACAACGAACGTCTCCCTTATAAACAGAAGCTCTTTATTGGAAACCGTCCGGTCAGCTTAGTTCCGTCGGGTGCAGCCATCTTGGCAAGGTGCCTCGACGGCTGTCCTCCGCCTGGGGACCCCGTGTGGGACCCCGTGTGGGACCCCGTGTGGGACCCAGTGTGGGACCCCGCCTCATGTGGAGGGGCCGCGATGGGCCCGACCCCCAGCGACCTGTTTGTTTGGGAGGCTGGCTAGAGGCATCGCGCCGACGGCGTGGAACGCGGGCCTGTGCCTCCCTGTGCCTGCTGTGGTTTTTTTCGCGGCGCTGCGGGAACATGGGGCGATTCGGCGGCGGATCTTCCTGCCGGCGCCGTTTCTCCCGTTTTTGAACGTCCGGTCGCTCTGGGTGCGCGACTAAAAACTAATAATAAAAACGCCCTCCCCCTCTGGGACACGCCCACCTGTCGACAACCAACAGCGAGCGTCGAGTTACTTCGAGTTTCAGAAAATGAGAATTTCAAAAATGTACATTCCATTGTATTGGGATGGACACCTGGTTGCTTGTCTTATTCATCATTTCATCAAAGACTTATTGTTTTGTCCTTTGTCTCATTGTTGACTTTGTTACCGAGGTGTTTATGCTGCTTGAAGTGTAAATATTGCAGCGTTATAAAATGCAGTTTGTGCTGTTTCTGTTCAAACAAACGGGTTTTGTCTCCTCACGTCCGAGCGTCTCCTCCTGCCGGACGGGGGGCGTCGCTCCTCTCGCGCTCCTGTCCCTCTGTCTCATGGGAAGCATTAGCTCACATCTGCAACGGCCATGTTCCGAAATCTGAAAAACGATAAGATTCATATTATTGAAGTGGACGGTTCGCGACACTCTGTTTCTCCGCGTGGCAACGGGGTGAATAATTATTTTGGTATGAAAATAAAGACGATCGTTTGTGGCACATGCAAGATCACCGTCATTATCATTATTTCAATCGTGTTTTTATTTATTTTATTTTTTTCAAATTGAACAGTTACCGAAATGTAGCGCCGTCCTTCTCGACTCCGGGCAGGAGACCCGGCCTGCTCTCCCGCGCCCTCTCTGGCGCCGTCCCGTCCGGCTCTCCGTCGTCAGGCAGGTAAGCAGCACCGAGTCCTTCCGATGCCGCCGCCGGCTGCGTGTGAGACGTGCGCAGGACGAGCGGCGGGAAGTAGCGTCACTGAGACGACGGCTTCTTGGATCCAGGAACTGAGGACAAACAGACTACGTGTCCTGGATGGAAGGTTGTTCTTCACTGGTTTAAAAAAAAAAAAAAAAAAAAAAAAAATATATATATATATATATATATATATATATATATATATTAGCACTAGACTGTATGATAAAGTTGTTAAACATACAATAATTTCTTCCGTTATTTAAACTGGGCTGGATGGTGCCTGGTGTGGCGCATGCAACCAGCCCTGTTATCAACCACCGTTGTTGTTGTTGTTCAGTTTGTCACCGCTGAGGGCTGACGACGGGTCGGCCGTCGCAGACGACGCTGCTCGCCTCCACAACACGGTGTAAGTATCCTTCCCACGCGTCCCACGATACCCCTGCTGTGTTTGTGCGCTCGCCCCCCTTGCGGTGCACTTGGCTGTGCGCTCCAGCGAGTCGTGTTTTTTTTTTTTTTTGTTTGTTTTTTTGTTTTTTGGCGTTTTGCAGCGTGGACTGGGACGACGACGACACGTGGGAAACGGCCACTGAAGACAGCAGCTCTGACGAGGACGTGGTCCCCTCCATCTGTCTCAGGTTGGTTGGTCTGTTTTTATCGGCCAAGTTTATTTGCACGTCCTAGGAACCGGGTTGTTAGCTGGGTGAACACAGGCACCACCACCACCATCATCAAACGTTGTTTAAAACATGTTTTTTCACGTTCTGACAGAATTGGTGGAGGAATCAAAGCCTTAAGTTGCAGATAGTTGAGGAGCTTCCGTTGTCGTCACGACGACACGCTGCGTCCGTCTGCAGGGGATGAGGTGCCAGTGCCCGGAATGAAGACCCCCCCCACCCCAAGGGGCTTCATCGCAGACCCTCCTCGACCGCTCGCAGGACGGTCCTGGGTTCCATTCCCACTGGGGCAGGTTGCCCACCCCCCCCCCCCCCCCCCCCCCCGACGAGGGGGCCTCTCTGTGTGGAGTTTGCATGACCTCCCCGTGCTCAGGTGGGGTTTCCTCCACGTAACATCTGTAAGGACCCCCACCCAAAACATGCAGACTGTCGTCTGGGGCTGGTCTCCGGGGGGGTTAAGAGCAGAGAAAGAAAGGACAAAGGTGCAAAACTACTTTGCTGCGCTTCCCAATGGAGCTGTGATCGCTGTCATGTTGTTGTTTTTTTTTTTTTGTATTTTATTTATTTTTTTATATAAATCGTACAAAAGGTTGTGTTATTACTGACACCTCCGTCACTTGAAGAGTGGTGTCACAACAGTTGAAGTGACGTGGAGGATGGCGACAGGTGACAGGTGTTGTGTGTTTTAGGGCGTTACACCAAAAAATGAGGACTGAGCCTGTCGCAGACGAAGGGGAACGGGCATGAAACGAAACATGTCACCTCGAAATATCAACAAAAATAAAGAGAATCTATTGTTTATTATTGCTCTTTAACTTTTTTTTTTTTTTAAGGGTCTTTTAATAAAAATAAACAGCGAACACATTCGGGTTCAATTATGTAATTCAGTCAAACATGAAATAAAGTTTGGATAAAAACACTGTGTGTGTGTGTGTGTGTGTGTGTGTGTGTGGATATGTGTGTATATATATATATATATTTTTTTTTTTTTAGATGTGTGTGTATATACATATAAATAAATTAAAATCTAAACTAAATGCATTTTGAATTTCTCCATCTTTTCTACATTAAGGGAGCCAATTTACACCCATATCTCATTCACATAAAACATTTGGACTTACTGTCATAGTTATATACTATATATACTGTCATGTGTATAATACATACACATATATATATATATATATATATATATATATATATATATATATATATATATATATATATATATATATATTTATGTACATACTGTATATATATTCTCCTTGGAGACAGGAGGCGCTGTGCACAAACAAAACCAATGTAAACCTTACAAACCAGGCTCTGAATAAGTGGAAAAGTGCAGTAAAATGGAAACAAAAACAAAGTGACTCAAGTTGGTTGTTTGTTCTGCCTGGTGCGGGGTCAGTAACAGAGCCTAACCCTAACCACAACCCTAACCCTAACCCCAGTAACAGCCTAACCCTAACCCCAGCAACAGCCTAACCCTAACCCCAGTAACAGAGCCTAACCCTAACCTTAACCCCAGTAACAGAGCCTAACCCTGACCCCAGTAACAGAGCCTAACCCTAACCCCAATAACAGAGCCTAACCTTAACCCCAGTAACAGAGGCTACCCTAACCCCAGTAACAGAACCTAACCCTAACCCCAGTAACAGCCTAACCCTAACCCCAGTAACAGAGCCTAACCCTAACTCTAACCCCAGTAACAGAGCCTAACCCTAACCCTAACCCCAGTAACAGCCTAACCCTAACCACAGAAACAGCCTAACCCGAACCCCAATAACAGAGCCGAACCTTAACCCCAGTAACAGAGCCTAACCCTAACCCCAGCAACAGCCTAAACTTAACCCCAGTAACAGCCTAACCCTAACCCCAGTAACAGAGGCTAACCCTAACCCCAGTAACAGCCTAACCCTAACCCCAGTAACAGAGCCAAACCCTAACCCTAACCCCAGTAACAGAGCCTAACCCTAACCCCAGAAACAGCCTAACCCTAACCCCAATAACAGAACCTAACCTTAACCCAAGTAACAGAGCCTAACCCTAACCCTAACCCCAGAAACAGCCTAACCCTAACCCCAGTATCAGCCTAACCCTAACCCCAATAACAGAGCCTAACCCTAACCCCAGTAACAGAGCCGAACCCTAACCCTAACCCCAGTAACAGAGCCTAACCCTAACCCCAGTAAAAGCCTAACCCTAACCCTCGTAAAAGAGCCTAACCCTAACCCTAACCCCAGTAACAGCCTAACCCTAACCCCAGTAACAGAGCCTAACCCTAACCCCAGGAACAGCCTAACCCTAACCCTAACCCCAGTAACAGAGCCTAACCCTAATCCTAGTAACAGAGCCTAACCCTAACACCAGTAACAGAGCCTAACCCTAACCCTAACCCCAGTAACCGCCTAACCCTAACCCTAACCCCAGTAACAGAGCCTAACCCTAACCCCAGTAACAGAGCCTAACCCAGGTAACAGAGCCTATCCCTAACCCTAACCCTAGTAACAGCCTAACCCTAACCCTAACCCCAGTAACAGAGCCTAACCCTATCCCCAGTAACAGAGCCTAACCCTAACCCTAACCCCAGTAACAGCCTAACCCTAACCCTAACCCCAGTAACAGAGCCTAACCCTAACCCTAACCCCAGTAACAGTCTAACCCTAACCCCAGTAACAGAGCCTAACCCTAACCCCAGTAACAGCCTAACCCTAACCCCAGTAACAGCCTAACCCTAACCCCAGTAACAGCCTAACCCTAACCCCAGTAACAGAGCCTAACCCTAACCCCAGTAACAGCCTAACCCTAACCCCAGTAACAGAGCCTAACCCTAACCCCAGTAACATAGCCTAACCCTAACCCTAACCCCAGTAACAGCCTAACCCTAACCCCGGTAACAGAGCCTAACCCTAACCCCAGTAACAACAAATAAATTAAAATCTAAACTAAATGCATTTTGAATTTCTCCATCTTTTCTACATTAAGGGAGCCAATTTACACCCATATCTCATTCACATAAAACATTTGGACTTACTGTCATAGTTATATACTATATATACTGTCATGTGTATAATACATACACATATATATATATATATATATATATATATATATATATATATATATATATATATATATATATATATATATATATTATGTACATACTGTATATATATTCTCCTTGGAGACAGGAGGCGCTGTGCACAAACAAAACCAATGTAAACCTTACAAACCAGGCTCTGAATAAGTGGAAAAGTGCAGTAAAATGGAAACAAAAACAAAGTGACTCAAGTTGGTTGTTTGTTCTGCCTGGTGCGGGGTCAGTAACAGAGCCTAACCCTAACCACAACCCTAACCCTAACCCCAGTAACAGCCTAACCCTAACCCCAGCAACAGCCTAACCCTAACCCCAGTAACAGAGCCTAACCCTAACCTTAACCCCAGTAACAGAGCCTAACCCTGACCCCAGTAACAGAGCCTAACCCTAACCCCAATAACAGAGCCTAACCTTAACCCCAGTAACAGAGGCTACCCTAACCCCAGTAACAGAACCTAACCCTAACCCCAGTAACAGCCTAACCCTAACCCCAGTAACAGAGCCTAACCCTAACTCTAACCCCAGTAACAGAGCCTAACCCTAACCCTAACCCCAGTAACAGCCTAACCCTAACCACAGAAACAGCCTAACCCGAACCCCAATAACAGAGCCGAACCTTAACCCCAGTAACAGAGCCTAACCCTAACCCCAGCAACAGCCTAAACTTAACCCCAGTAACAGCCTAACCCTAACCCCAGTAACAGAGGCTAACCCTAACCCCAGTAACAGCCTAACCCTAACCCCAGTAACAGAGCCAAACCCTAACCCTAACCCCAGTAACAGAGCCTAACCCTAACCCCAGAAACAGCCTAACCCTAACCCCAATAACAGAACCTAACCTTAACCCCAGTAACAGAGCCTAACCCTAACCCTAACCCCAGAAACAGCCTAACCCTAACCCCAGTATCAGCCTAACCCTAACCCCAATAACAGAGCCTAACCCTAACCCCAGTAACAGAGCCGAACCCTAACCCTAACCCCAGTAACAGAGCCTAACCCTAACCCCAGTAAAAGCCTAACCCTAACCCTCGTAAAAGAGCCTAACCCTAACCCTAACCCCAGTAACAGCCTAACCCTAACCCCAGTAACAGAGCCTAACCCTAACCCCAGGAACAGCCTAACCCTAACCCTAACCCCAGTAACAGAGCCTAACCCTAATCCTAGTAACAGAGCCTAACCCTAACACCAGTAACAGAGCCTAACCCTAACCCTAACCCCAGTAACCGCCTAACCCTAACCCTAACCCCAGTAACAGAGCCTAACCCTAACCCCAGTAACAGAGCCTAACCCAGGTAACAGAGCCTATCCCTAACCCTAACCCTAGTAACAGCCTAACCCTAACCCTAACCCCAGTAACAGAGCCTAACCCTATCCCCAGTAACAGAGCCTAACCCTAACCCTAACCCCAGTAACAGCCTAACCCTAACCCTAACCCCAGTAACAGAGCCTAACCCTAACCCTAACCCCAGTAACAGTCTAACCCTAACCCCAGTAACAGAGCCTAACCCTAACCCCAGTAACAGCCTAACCCTAACCCCAGTAACAGCCTAACCCTAACCCCAGTAACAGCCTAACCCTAACCCCAGTAACAGAGCCTAACCCTAACCCCAGTAACAGCCTAACCCTAACCCCAGTAACAGAGCCTAACCCTAACCCCAGTAACATAGCCTAACCCTAACCCTAACCCCAGTAACAGCCTAACCCTAACCCCGGTAACAGAGCCTAACCCTAACCCCAGTAACAGAGCCTAAGCCTTACCCCAGTAACAGAGCCAAACCTTAACCCTAACCCCAGTAACAGCCTAACCCTAACCCCAGTAACAGAGCCTAACCCTAACCCCAGTAACAGCCTAACCCTAACCCCAGTAACAGAGCCTAACCCTTACCCCAGTAACAGAGCCTAACCCTAACCCCAGTAACAGAGCCTAACCCTAACTCTAACCCCAGTAACAGAGCCTAACTCTAACCCCAGTAACAGAGCCTAACCCTAACCCCAGTAACAGAGCCTAACCCTAACCCCAGTAACAGAGCCTAACCCTTACCCTAACCCCAGTAACAGAGCCTAACCCTAACCCCAGCAACAGAGCCTAACCCTAACCCCAGTAACAGAGCCTAACTCTAACCCCAGTAACAGAGCCTAACCCTAACCCTAAGTCCAGTAACAGATAACCCTAACCCCAGTAACAGAGCCTAACCTTAACCCCAGTAACAGAGCCTAACCCTAACCCTAACCCCAGTAACAGAGCCTAACCCTAACCCCAGTAACAGCCTAACCCTAACCCCAGTAACAGCCTAACCCTAACCCCAGTAACAGAGCCTAACCCTAACCCCAGTAACAGAGCCTAACCCTAACCCCAGTAACAGCCTAACCCTAACCCCAGTAACAGCCTAACCCTAACCCCAGTAACAGCCTAACCCTAACCCCAGTAACAGAGCCTAACCCTAACCCCAGTAACATAGCCTAACCCTAACCCTAACCCCAGTAACAGAGCCTAACCCTAACCCTAACCCCAGTAACAGAGCCTAACCCTAACCCTAACCCCAGTAACAGAGCCTAACCCTAACCCTAACCCCAGTAACAGAGCCTAACCCTAACCCCAGTAACAGCCTAACCCTAACCCCAGTAACAGCCTAACCCTAACCCCAGTAACAGCCTAACCCTAACCCCGGTAACAGAGCCTAACCCTAACCCCAGTAACAGAGCCTAACCCTTACCCCAGTAACAGAGCCAAACCTTAACCCTAACCCCAGTAACAGCCTAACCCTAACCCCAGGAGCAGAGCCTAACCCTAACCCCAGTAACAGCCTAACCCTAACCCCAGTAACAGAGCCTAACCCTCACCCCAGTAACAGAGCCTAACCCTAACCCCAGTAACAGAGCCTATCCCTAACTCTAACCCCAGTAACAGAGCCTAACTCTAACCCCAGTAACAGAGCCTAACCCTAACCCCAGTAACAGAGCCTAACCCTAACCCCAGTAACAGAGCCTAACCCTAACCCCAGCAACAGAGCCTAACCCTAACCCCAGTAACAGAGCCTAACTCTAACCCCAGAAACAGAGCCTAACCCTAACCCTAAGTCCAGTAACAGCCTAACCCTAACCCCAGTAACAGAGCCTAACCTTAACCCCAGTAACAGAGCCTAACCCTAACCCCAGTAACAGAGCCTAACCCTAACCCTAACCCCAGTAACAGAGCCTAACCCTAACCCTAACCCCAGTAACAGAGCCTAACCCTAACCCTAACCCCAGTAACAGAGCCTAACCCTAACCCTAACCCCAGTAACAGAGCCTTACCCTAACCCTAACCCCAGTAACAGCCTAACCCTAGCCCCAGTAACAAAGCCTAACCCTAACCCCAGTAACAGAGCTTAAGCCCAACCCTAACCCAAGTAACAGAGCCTAACCCTAACCCCAGAAACAGCCTAACCCTAACCCCAGTATCAGCCTAACCCTAACCACAATAACAGAGCCTAACCCTAACCCCAGTAAAAGCCTAACCCTAACCCTCGTAAAAGAGCCTAACCCTAACTCTAACCCCAGTAACAGCCTAACCCTAACCCGAATAACAGAGCCTAACCTTAACCCCAGTAACAGAGGCTAACCCTAACCCCAGTAACAGCCTAACCCTAACCCCAGTAACATAGCCTAACCCTAACCCCAGTAACAGAGCCTAACCCTAACCCCAGTAACAGAGCCTAACCCTAACCCCAGTAACAGAGCCTAACCTTAACCCTAACCCCAGTAACAGCCTAACCCTAACCCCAGTAACAGAGCCTAACCCTAACCCCAGTAACAGCCTAACCCTAACCCCAGTAGCAGAGCCTAACCCTAACCCCAGTAACAGAGCCTAACCTTAACCCTAACCCCAGTAACAGCCTAACCCTAACCCCAGTAACAGAGCCTAACCCTAACCCCAGTAACAGAGCCCAACCCTAACCCTAACCCCAGTAACAGCCTAACCCTAACCCTAACCCCAGTAACAGAGCCTAACCCTAATCCTAGTAACAGAGCCTAACCCTAACCCCAGTAACAGAGCCTAACCCTAACCCTAACCCCAGTAACCGCCTAACCCTAACCCTAACCCCAGTAACAGACCCTAACCCTAACCCCATTAACAGAGCCTAACCCAAGTAACAGAGCCTATCCCTAACCCTAACCCTAGTAACAGCCTAACCCTAACCCTAACCCCAGTAACAGAGCCTAACCCTATCCCCAGTAACAGAGCCTAACCCTAACCCTAACCCCAGTAACAGCCTAACCCTAACCCTAACCCCAGTAACAGAGCCTAACCCTAACCCTAACCCCAGTAACAGTCTAACCCTAACCCCAGTAACAGAGCCTAACCCTAACCCCAGTAACAGCCTAACCCTAACCCCAGTAACAGCCTAACCCTAACCCCAGTAACAGAGCCTAACCCTAACCCCAGTAACAGCCTAACCCTAACCCCAGTAACAGAGCCTAACCCTAACCCCAGTAACATAGCCTAACCCTAACCCTAACCCCAGTAACAGCCTAACCCTAACCCCGGTAACAGAGCCTAACCCTAACCCCAGCAACAGAGCCTAACCCTAACCCCAGTAACAGAGCCTAACTCTAACCCCAGTAACAGAGCCTAACCCTAAACCTAAGTCCAGTAACAGCCTAACCCTAACCCCAGTAACAGAGCCTAACCTTAACCCCAGTAACAGAGCCTAACCCTAACCCCAGTAACAGAGCCTAACCCTAACCCCAGTAACAGCCTAACCCTAACCCCGGTAACAGAGCCTAACCCTAACCCCAGTAACAGAGCCTAACGCTTACCCCAGTAACAGAGCACAACCTTAACCCTAACCCCAGTAACAGCCTAACCCTAACCCCAGTAACAGAGCCTAACCCTAACCCCAGTAACAGCCTAACCCTAACCCCAGTAACAGAGCCTAACCCTTACCCCAGTAACAGAGCCTAACCCTAACCCCAGTAACAGAGCCTAACCTTAACTCTAACCCCAGTAACAGAGCCTAACTCTAACCCCAGTAACAGAGCCTAACCCTAACCCCAGTAACAGAGCCTAACCCTTACCCTAACCCCAGTAACAGAGCCTAACCCTAACCCTCGTAAAAGAGCCTAACCCTAACCCCAGTAACAGAGCCTAACTCTAACCCCAGTAACAGAGCCTAACCCTAACCCTAAGTCCAGTAACAGCCTAACCCTAACCCCAGTAACAGAGCCTAACCTTAACCCCAGTAACAGAGCCTAACCCTAACCCTAACCCCAGTAACAGAGCCTAACCCTAACCCTAACCCCAGTAACAGAGCCTAACCCTAACCCTAACCCCAGTAACAGAGCCTAACCCTAACCCCAGTAACAGCCTAACCCTAACGCCAGTAACAGCCTAACCCTAACCCCAGTAACAGAGCCTAACCCTAACCCCAGTAACAGCCTAACCCTAACCCCAGTAACAGAGCCAAACCCTAACCCCAGTAACATAGCCTAACCCTAACCCTAACCCCAGTAACAGCCTAACCCTAACCCCGGTAACAGAGCCTAACCCTAACCCCAGTAACAGAGCCTAACCCTTACCCCAGTAACAGAGCCAAACCTTAACCCTAACCCCCGTAACAGCCTAACCCTAACCCCAGTAACAGAGCCTAACCCTAACCCCAGTAACAGCCTAACCCTAACCCCAGTAACAGAGCCTAACCCTTACCCCAGTAACAGAGCCTAACTCTAACCCCAGTAACAGAGCCTAACTCTAACCCCAGTAACAGAGCCTAACCCTAACCCCAGTAACAGAGCCTAACTCTAACCCCAGTAACAGAGCCTAACCCTAACCCCAGAAACAGAGCCTAACCCTAACCCTAAGTCCAGTAACAGCCTAACCCTAACCCCAGTAACAGAGCCTAACCTTAACCCCAGTAACAGAGCCTAACCCTAACCCCAGTAACAGAGCCTAACCCTAACCCTAACCCCAGTAACAGAGCCTAACCCTAACCCTAACCCCAGTAACAGAGCCTAACCCTAACCCTAACCCCAGTAACAGAGCCTAACCCTAACCCTAACCCCAGTAACAGAGCCTTACCCTAACCCTAACCCCAGTAACAGCCTAACCCTAGCCCCAGTAACAAAGCCTAACCCTAACCCCAGTAACAGAGCTTAAGCCCAACCCTAACCCAAGTAACAGAGCCTAACCCTAACCCCAGAAACAGCCTAACCCTAACCCCAGTATCAGCCTAACCCTAACCACAATAACAGAGCCTAACCCTAACCCCAGTAACAGAGCCGAACCATAACCCTAACCCCAGTAACAGAGCCTAACCCTAACCCCAGTAAAAGCCTAACCCTAACCCTCGTAAAAGAGCCTAACCCTAACTCTAACCCCAGTAACAGCCTAACCCTAACCCGAATAACAGAGCCTAACCTTAACCCCAGTAACAGAGGCTAACCCTAACCCCAGTAACAGCCTAACCCTAACCCCAGTAACATAGCCTAACCCTAACCCCAGTAACAGAGCCTAACCCTAACCCCAGTAACAGAGCCTAACCCTAACCCCAGTAACAGAGCCTAACCTTAACCCTAACCCCAGTAACAGCCTAACCCTAACCCCAGTAACAGAGCCTAACCCTAACCCCAGTAACAGAGCCTAACCTTAACCCTAACCCCAGTAACAGCCTAACCCTAACCCCAGTAACAGAGCCTAACCCTAACCCCAGTAACAGAGCCCAACCCTAACCCTAACCCCAGTAACAGCCTAACCCTAACCCTAACCCCAGTAACAGAGCCTAACCCTAATCCTAGTAACAGAGCCTAACCCTAACCCCAGTAACAGAGCCTAACCCTAACCCCAGTAACCGCCTAACCCTAACCCTAACCCCAGTAACAGAGCCTAACCCTAACCCCATTAACAGAGCCTAACCCAAGTAACAGAGCCTATCCCTAACCCTAACCCTAGTAACAGCCTAACCCTAACCCTAACCCCAGTAACAGAGCCTAACCCTATCCCCAGTAACAGAGCCTAACCCTAACCCTAACCCCAGTAACAGCCTAACCCTAACCCTAACCCCAGTAACAGAGCCTAACCCTAACCCTAACCCCAGTAACAGTCTAACCCTAACCCCAGTAACAGAGCCTAACCCTAACCCCAGTAACAGCCTAACCCTAACTCCAGTAACAGCCTAACCCTAACCCCAGTAACAGAGCCTAACCCTAACCCCAGTAACAGCCTAACCCTAACCCCAGTAACAGAGCCTAACCCTAACCCCAGTAACATAGCCTAACCCTAACCCTAACCCCAGTAACAGCCTAACCCTAACCCCGGTAACAGAGCCTAACCCTAACCCCAGCAACAGAGCCTAACCCTAACCCCAGTAACAGAGCCTAACTCTAACCCCAGTAACAGAGCCTAACCCTAAACCTAAGTCCAGTAACAGTCTAACCCTAACCCCAGTAACAGAGCCTAACCTTAACCCCAGTAACAGAGCCTAACCCTAACCCCAGTAACAGAGCCTAACCCTAACCCCAGTAACAGCCTAACCCTAACCCTGGTAACAGAGCCTAACCCTAACCCCAGTAACAGAGCCTAACCCTTACCCCAGTAACAGAGCACAACCTTAACCCTAACCCCAGTAACAGCCTAACCCTAACCCCAGTAACAGAGCCTAACCCTAACCCCAGTAACAGCCTAACCCTAACCCCAGTAACAGAGCCTAACCCTTACCCCAGTAACAGAGCCTAACCCTAACCCCAGTAACAGAGCCTAACCCTAACTCTAACCCCAGTAACAGAGCCTAACTCTAACCCCAGTAACAGAGCCTAACCCTAACCCCAGTAACAGAGCCTAACCCTAACCCCAGTAACAGAGCCTAACCCTTACCCTAACCCCAGTAACAGAGCCTAACCCTAACCCCAGCAACAGAGCCTAACCCTAACCCCAGTAACAGAGCCTAACTCTAACCCCAGTAACAGAGCCTAACCCTAACCCTAAGTCCAGTAACAGCCTAACCCTAACCCCAGTAACAGAGCCTAACCTTAACCCCAGTAACAGAGCCTAACCCTAACCCTAACCCCAGTAACAGAGCCTAACCCTAACCCTAACCCCAGTAACAGAGCCTAACCCTAACCCTAACCCCAGTAACAGAGCCTAACCCTAACCCCAGTAACAGCCTAACCCTAACGCCAGTAACAGCCTAACCCTAACCCCAGTAACAGAGCCTAACCCTAACCCCAGTAACAGCCTAGCCCTAACCCCAGTAACAGAGCCTAACCCTAACCCCAGTAACATAGCCTAACCCTAACCCTAACCCCAGTAACAGCCTAACCCTAACCCCAGTAACAGAGCCTAACCCTTACCCCAGTAACAGAGCCTAACTCTAACCCCAGTAACAGAGCCTAACTCTAACCCCAGTAACAGAGCCTAACCCTAACCCCAGTAACAGAGCCTAACCCTAACCCCAGTAACAGAGCCCAACCCTAACCCTAACCCCAGTAACAGCCTAACCCTAACCCTAACCCCAGTAACAGAGCCTAACCCTAATCCTAGTAACAGAGCCTAACCCTAACCCCAGTAACAGAGCCTAACCCTAACCCTAACCCCAGTAACCGCCTAACCCTAACCCTAACCCCAGTAACAGAGCCTAACCCTAACCCCATTAACAGAGCCTAACCCAAGTAACAGAGCCTATCCCTAACCCTAACCCTAGTAACAGCCTAACCCTAACCCTAACCCCAGTAACAGAGCCTAACCCTATCCCCAGTAACAGAGCCTAACCCTAACCCTAACCCCAGTAACAGCCTAACCCTAACCCTAACCCCAGTAACAGAGCCTAACCCTAACCCTAACCCCAGTAACAGTCTAACCCTAACCCCAGTAACAGAGCCTAACCCTAACCCCAGTAACAGCCTAACCCTAACCCCAGTAACAGCCTAACCCTAACCCCAGTAACAGAGCCTAACCCTAACCCCAGTAACAGCCTAACCCTAACCCCAGTAACAGAGCCTAACCCTAACCCCAGTAACATAGCCTAACCCTAACCCTAACCCCAGTAACAGCCTAACCCTAACCCCGGTAACAGAGCCTAACCCTAACCCCAGCAACAGAGCCTAACCCTAACCCCAGTAACAGAGCCTAACTCTAACCCCAGTAACAGAGCCTAACCCTAAACCTAAGTCCAGTAACAGCCTAACCCTAACCCCAGTAACAGAGCCTAACCTTAACCCCAGTAACAGAGCCTAACCCTAACCCCAGTAACAGAGCCTAACCCTAACCCCAGTAACAGCCTAACCCTAACCCCGGTAACAGAGCCTAACCCTAACCCCAGTAACAGAGCCTAACCCTTACCCCAGTAACAGAGCACAACCTTAACCCTAACCCCAGAAACAGCCTAACCCTAACCCCAGTAACAGCGCCTAACCCTAACCCCAGTAACAGAGCCTAACCTAACCCTAACCCCAGTAACATAGCCTAACCCTAACCCTAACCCCAGTAACAGCCTAACCCTAACCCCGGTAACAGAGCCTAACCCTAACCCCAGCAACAGAGCCTAACCCTAACCCCAGTAACAGAGCCTAACTCTAACCCCAGTAACAGAGCCTAACCCTAAACCTAAGTCCAGTAACAGTCTAACCCTAACCCCAGTAACAGAGCCTAACCTTAACCCCAGTAACAGAGCCTAACCCTAACCCCAGTAACAGAGCCTAACCCTAACCCCAGTAACAGCCTAACCCTAACCCCGGTAACAGAGCCTAACCCTAACCCCAGTAACAGAGCCTAACCCTTACCCCAGTAACAGAGCACAACCTTAACCCTAACCCCAGTAACAGCCTAACCCTAACCCCAGTAACAGAGCCTAACCCTAACCCCAGTAACAGCCTAACCCTAACCCCAGTAACAGAGCCTAACCCTTAACCCAGTAACAGAGCCTAACCCTAACCCCAGTAACAGAGCCTAACCCTAACTCTAACCCCAGTAACAGAGCCTAACTCTAACCCCAGTAACAGAGCCTAACCCTAACCCCAGTAACAGAGCCTAACCCTAACCCCAGTAACAGAGCCTAACCCTTACCCTAACCCCAGTAACAGAGCCTAACCCTAACCCCAGCAACAGAGCCTAACCCTAACCCCAGTAACAGAGCCTAACTCTAACCCCAGTAACAGAGCCTAACCCTAACCCTAAGTCCAGTAACAGCCTAACCCTAACCCCAGTAACAGAGCCTAACCTTAACCCCAGTAACAGAGCCTAACCCTAACCCTAACCCCAGTAACAGAGCCTAACCCTAACCCTAACCCCAGTAACAGAGCCTTACCCTAACCCCAGTAACAGCCTAACCCTAACGCCAGTAACAGCCTAACCCTAACCCCAGTAACAGAGCCAAACCTTAACCCTAACCCCAGTAACAGCCTAACCCTAACCCCAGTAACAGAGCCTAACCCTAACCCCAGTAACATAGCCTAACCCTAACCCTAACCCCAGTAACAGCCTAACCCTAACCCCGGTAACAGAGCCTAACCCTAACCCCAGTAACAGAGCCTAACCCTTACCCCAGTAACAGAGCCAAACCTTAACCCTAACCCCAGTAACAGCCTAACCCTAACCCCAGTAACAGAGCCTAACCCTAACCCCAGTAACAGCCTAACCCTAACCCCAGTAACAGAGCCTAACCCTTACCCCAGTAACAGAGCCTAACTCTAACCCCAGTAACAGAGCCTAACCCTAACCCCAGTAACAGAGCCTAACCCTAACCCCAGTAACAGCCTAACCCTAACCCTATCCCCAGTAACAGAGCCTAACCCTAATCCTAGTAACAGAGCCTAACCCTAACCCCAGTAACAGAGCCTAACCCTAACCCTAACCCCAGTAACCGCCTAACCCTAACCCTAACCCCAGTAACAGAGCCTAACCCTAACCCCATTAACAGAGCCTAACCCAAGTAACAGAGCCTATCCCTAACCCTAACCCTAGTAACAGCCTAACCCTAACCCTAACCCCAGTAACAGAGCCTAACCCTATCCCCAGTAACAGAGCCTAACCCTAACCCTAACCCCAGTAACAGCCTAACCCTAACCCTAACCCCAGTAACAGAGCCTAACCCTAACCCTCACCCCAGTAACAGTCTAACCCTAACCCCAGTAACAGAGCCTAACCCTAACCCCAGTAACAGCCTAACCCTAACCCCAGTAACAGCCTAACCCTAACCCCAGTAACAGAGCCTAACCCTAACCCCAGTAACAGCCTAACCCTAACCCCAGTAACAGAGCCTAACCCTAACCCCAGTAACATAGCCTAACCCTAACCCTAACCCCAGTAACAGCCTAACCCTAACCCCGGTAACAGAGCCTAACCCTAACCCCAGCAACAGAGCCTAACCCTAACCCCAGTAACAGAGCCTAACTCTAACCCCAGTAACAGAGCCTAACCCTAAACCTAAGTCCAGTAACAGCCTAACCCTAACCCCAGTAACAGAGCCTAACCTTAACCCCAGTAACAGAGCCTAACCCTAACCCCAGTAACAGAGCCTAACCCTAACCCCAGTAACAGCCTAACCCTAACCCCGGTAACAGAGCCTAACCCTAACCCCAGTAACAGAGCCTAACCCTTACCCCAGTAACAGAGCACAACCTTAACCCTAACCCCAGAAACAGCCTAACCCTAACCCCAGTAACAGAGCCTAACCCTAACCCCAGTAACAGCCTAACCCTAACCCCAGTAACAGAGCCTAACCCTAACCCCAGTAACAGCCTAACCCTAACCCCAGTAACAGAGCCTAACCCTAACCCCAGTAACATAGCCTAACCCTAACCCTAACCCCAGTAACAGCCTAACCCTAACCCCGGTAACAGAGCCTAACCGTAACCCCAGTAACAGAGCCGAACCCTTACCCCAGTAACAGAGCCAAACCTTAACCCTAACCCCAGTAACAGCCTAACCCTAACCCCAGTAACAGAGCCTAACCCTAACCCCAGTAACAGCCTAACCCTAACCCCAGTAACAGAGCCTAACCCTTACCCCAGTAACAGAGCCTAACTCTAACCCCAGTAACAGAGCCTAACTCTAACCCCAGTAACAGAGCCTAACCCTAACCCCAGTAACAGAGCCTAACCCTAACCCCAGTAACAGAGCCTAACCCTTACCCTAACCCCAGTAACAGAGCCTAACCCTAACCCCAGCAACAGAGCCTAACCCTAACCCCAGTAACAGAGCCTAACTCTAACCCCAGTAACAGAGCCTAACCCTAACCCTAAGTCCAGTAACAGCCTAACCCTAACCCCAGTAACAGAGCCTAACCTTAACCCCAGTAACAGAGCCTAACCCTTACCCCAGTAACAGAGCCTAACCCTAACTCTAACCCCAGTAACAGAGCCTAACTCTAACCCCAGTAACAGAGCCTAACCCTAACCCCAGTAACAGAGCCTAACCCTAACCCCAGTAACAGAGCCTAACCCTTACCCTAACCCCAGTAACAGAGCCTAACCCTAACCCCAGCAACAGAGCCTAACCCTAACCCCAGTAACAGAGCCTAACTCTAACCCCAGTAACAGAGCCTAACCCTAACCCTAAGTCCAGTAACAGCCTAACCCTAACCCCAGTAACAGAGCCTAATCTTAACCCCAGTAACAGAGCCTAACCCTAACCCTAACCCCAGTAACAGAGCCTAACCCTAACCCTAACCCCAGTAACAGAGCCTAACCCTAACCCTAACCCCAGTAACAGAGCCTAACCCTAACCCCAGTAACAGCCTAACCCTAACCCCAGTAACAGCCTAACCCTAACCCCAGTAACAGAGCCTAACCCTAACCCCAGTAACAGCCTAACCCTAACCCCAGTAACAGAGCCTAACCCTAACCCCAGTAACATAGCCTAACCCTAACCCTAACCCCAGTAACAGCCTAACCCTAACCCCGGTAACAGAGCCTAACCCTAACCCCAGTAACAGAGCCTAACCCTTACCCCAGTAACAGAGCCAAACCTTAACCCTAACCCCAGTAACAGCCTAACCCTAACCCCAGTAACAGAGCCTAACCCTAACCTTAGTAACAGCCTAACCCTAACCCCAGTAACAGAGCCTAACCCTTACCCCAGTAACAGAGCCTAACCCTAACCCCAGTAACAGAGCCTAACCCTAACTCTAACCCCAGTAACAGAGCCTAACTCTAACCCCAGTAACAGAGCCTAACCCTAACCCCAGTAACAGAGCCTAACCCTAACCCCAGTAACAGAGCCTAACCCTTACCCTAACCCCAGTAACAGAGCCTAACCCTAACCCCAGCAACAGAGCCTAACCCTAACCCCAGTAACAGAGCCTAACTCTAACCCCAGTAACAGAGCCTAACCCTAACCCTAAGTCCAGTAACAGCCTAACCCTAACCCCAGTAACAGAGCCTAACCTTAACCCCAGTAACAGAGCCTAACCCTAACCCCAGTAACAGAGCCTAACCCTAACCCTAACCCCAGTAACAGAGCCTAACCCTAACCCTAACCCCAGTAACAGAGCCTAACCCTAACCCTAACCCCAGTAACAGAGCCTAACCCTAACCCTAACCCCAGTAACAGAGCCTAACCCTAACCCTAACCCTAGTAACAGAGCCTTACCCTAACCCTAACCCCAGTAACAGCCTAACCCTAGCCCCAGTAACAAAGCCTAACCCTAACCCCAGTAACAGAGCTTAAGCCCAACCCTAACCCAAGTAACAGAGCCTAACCCTAACCCCAGAAACAGCCTAACCCTAACCCCAGTATCAGCCTAACCCTAACCACAATAACAGAGCCTAACCCTAACCCCAGTAACAGAGCCGAACCATAACCCTAACCCCAGTAACAGAGCCTAACCCTAACCCCAGTAAAAGCCTAACCCTAACCCTCGTAAAAGAGCCTAACCCTATCTAACCCCAGTAACAGCCTAACCCTAACCCGAATAACAGAGCCTAACCTTAACCCCAGTAACAGAGGCTAACCCTATCCCCAGTAACAGCCTAACCCTAACCCCAGTAACATAGCCTAACCCTAACCCCAGTAACAGAGCCTAACCCTAACCCCAGTAACAGAGCCTAACCCTAACCCCAGTAACAGAGCCTAACCTTAACCCTAACCCCAGTAACAGCCTAACCCTAACCCCAGTAACAGAGCCTAACCCTAACCCCAGTAACAGCCTAACCCTAACCCCAGTAACAGAGCCTAACCCTAACCCCAGTAACAGAGCCTAACCTTAACCCTAACCCCAGTAACAGCCTAACCCTAACCCCAGTAACAGAGTCTAACCCTAACCCCAGTAACATAGCCTAACCCTAACCCTAACCCCAGTAACAGCCTAACCCTAACCCCGGTAACAGAGCCTAACCCTAACCCCAGCAACAGAGCCTAACCCTAACCCCAGTAACAGAGCCTAACTCTAACCCCAGTAACAGAGCCTAACTCTAACCCTAAGTCCAGTAACAGATAACCCTAACCCCAGTAACAGAGCCTAACCTTAACCCCAGTAACAGAGCCTAACTCTAACCCCAGTAACAGAGCCTAACTCTAACCCTAAGTCCAGTAACAGCCTAACCCTAACCCCAGTAACAGAGCCTAACCTTAACCCCAGTAACAGAGCCTAACCCTAACCCCAGTAACAGAGCCTAACCCTAACCCCAGTAACAGAGCCTAACCCTAACCCCAGTAACATAGCCTAACCCTAACCCCAGTAACAGAGCCTAACCCTAACCCCAGTAACAGAGCCTAACCCTAACCCCAGTAACAGAGCCTAACCTTAACCCTAACCCCAGTAACAGCCTAACCCTAACCCCAGTAACAGAGCCTAACCCTAACCCCAGTAACAGCCTAACCCTAACCCCAGTAACAGAGCCTAACCCTAACCCCAGTAACAGAGCCTAACCTTAACCCTAACCCCAGTAACAGCCTAACCCTAACCCCAGTAACAGAGTCTAACCCTAACCCCAGTAACATAGCCTAACCCTAACCCTAACCCCAGTAACAGCCTAACCCTAACCCCGGTAACAGAGCCTAACCCTAACCCCAGCAACAGAGCCTAACCCTAACCCCAGTAACAGAGCCTAACTCTAACCCCAGTAACAGAGCCTAACTCTAACCCTAAGTCCAGTAACAGATAACCCTAACCCCAGTAACAGAGCCTAACCTTAACCCCAGTAACAGAGCCTAACTCTAACCCCAGTAACAGAGCCTAACTCTAACCCTAAGTCCAGTAACAGCCTAACCCTAACCCCAGTAACAGAGCCTAACCTTAACCCCAGTAACAGAGCCTAACCCTAACCCCAGTAACAGAGCCTAACCCTAACCCCAGTAACAGAGCCTAACCCTAACCCCAGTAACAGAGCCTAACCCTAACCCCAGTAACAGAGCCTAACCCTAACCCCAGTAACAGAGCCTAACCTTAACACTAACCCCAGTAACAGCCTAACCCTAACCCCAGTAACAGAGTCTAACCCTAACCCCAGTAACATAGCCTAACCCTAACCCTAACCCCAGTAACAGCCTAACCCTAACCCCGGTAACAGAGCCTAACCCTAACCCCAGCAACAGAGCCTAACCCTAACCCCAGTAACAGAGCCTAACTCTAACCCCAGTAACAGAGCCTAACTCTAACCCTAAGTCCAGTAACAGATAACCCTAACCCCAGTAACAGAGCCTAACCTTAACCCCAGTAACAGAGCCTAACTCTAACCCCAGTAACAGAGCCTAACTCTAACCCTAAGTCCAGTAACAGCCTAACCCTAACCCCAGTAACAGAGCCTAACCTTAACCCCAGTAACAGAGCCTAACCCTAACCCCAGTAACAGAGCCTAACCCTAACCCCAGTAACAGAGCCTAACCCTAACCCCAGTAACAGAGCCTAACCCTAACCCCAGTAACAGAGCCTAACCCTAACCCCAGTAACAGAGCCTAACCTTAACCCTAACCCCAGTAACAGCCTAACCCTAACCCCAGTAACAGAGTCTAACCCTAACCCCAGTAACATAGCCTAACCCTAACCCTAACCCCAGTAACAGCCTAACCCTAACCCCGGTAACAGAGCCTAACCCTAACCCCAGCAACAGAGCCTAACCCTAACCCCAGTAACAGAGCCTAACTCTAACCCCAGTAACAGAGCCTAACTCTAACCCTAAGTCCAGTAACAGATAACCCTAACCCCAGTAACAGAGCCTAACCTTAACCCCAGTAACAGAGCCTAACTCTAACCCCAGTAACAGAGCCTAACTCTAACCCTAAGTCCAGTAACAGCCTAACCCTAACCCCAGTAACAGAGCCTAACCTTAACCCCAGTAACAGAGCCTAACCCTAACCCCAGTAACAGAGCCTAACCTTAACCCCAGTAACAGAGCCTAACCCTAACCCCAGTAACAGAGCCTAACCTTAACCCCAGTAACAGAGCCTAACCCTAACCCCGGTAACAGAGCCTAACCCTAACCCCAGCAACAGAGCCTAACCCTAACCCCAGTAACAGAGCCTAACTCTAACCCCAGTAACAGAGCCTAACTCTAACCCTAAGTCCAGTAACAGATAACCCTAACCCCAGTAACAGAGCCTAACCTTAACCCCAGTAACAGAGCCTAACTCTAACCCCAGTAACAGAGCCTAACTCTAACCCTAAGTCCAGTAACAGCCTAACCCTAACCCCAGTAACAGAGCCTAACCTTAACCCCAGTAACAGAGCCTAACCCTAACCCCAGTAACAGAGCCTAACCTTAACCCCAGTAACAGAGCCTAACCCTAACCCCAGTAACAGAGCGCAGCTTCTGTGCGAATTGACGGTGTCGACACGAGGGGGGGACGTCCCGAGGGGGCGGTGACGCGTCCATCTTGAATTAACCCGACGCGGAGCTCCGCAGACTTCGAGCCGCGCACCGAACGACAGGACCGGACCCGTCAAACCCCCGCAGAGCCCCCGTGGAGACGCCATGGCCCTGGAGCTGTACCTGGATCTCTTCTCTCAACCGTGTCGCTCCGTTTACATCTTCGCCAAGAGCAACAACATCCCCTTCGAGTTCAAGAGGATGTCGCTGCTTGAGGGTGAGTTCTCACCACATAAAAACAGCTCAATCCCAAAAGGATTCTGCACCTAAGCGGTCAAACCCGGACTGGGTTTAATAACGACCCCACATCGCACTTCTAACAGTTTGTGATTTGTCAAAGTGTTTTTCAGTGGGAAAAGTGGGAAAAAGTACAGTAGAATCCGCATTGTTCTTGTTTTCACAAATAGAATATTACTTTCACAAATCAGAAGCTGTGTTAGAAACGCAATATGGGCTTCATTTTATACTCTAGTCCAGGTTTGACTGATATAAATACAGTAGTTTAACTACTATTGCGGGACAGTAGCTCAGGAGGTAGAGCTGGTGGTCTAGTCATGTAAAGGTTGCTGGTTGGATCCCAGGCTCCTCCTGCTAGCATGCTGTAGTGTCCTTGAGCAAGACACTTAACCCCTAATTGCTCCTGATGGCTGCGTCCGTCGGTGTTTGAATAATTGTAAGTCGCTTTGGATAAAAGCGTCTGATCAATGTAATGTAATGTACTATAAGTACAGAACTACACATGGTTACAGGTGGTCTGCGTGTTTTTTTAGCTGGCACTTTATTAAAAAAAAGTGTGTGTGTGTGCGTGCGTATTAGTGTGTGTGTGCGTGCGCGCGCGTGTTAGTGTGTGTGTGCGCGTGTGTGTTAGTGTGTGTGCGTGTGTGTGCGCGTGCGCGTGTGTGTGTGTTAGTGTGTGCGTGTGCGTGTGTGTTAGTGTGTGTGTGTGTTAGTGTGTGTGTGTGTGTGTGTGTGTGTGTGTGCTCCATGTCCACCATTCTGGGCAATGAACCAGAAGTGAAATCAGAACGTGTTTATTTCTCCAAGTACATTCCCGAACAGACAAGTTGCCAAAGAAACGAGCAGTCTGGGAAAAAAACAACGAGAACAGTCAAATGTCAAAAAACAACAACAACAACAACAACAACCACATTTCTAAAGAAAATACCCAGACGAAAGGCGATTGTACGCACGGGGAGAAGTGCATTTAGGAGGTGATCACTCGAGCTGGAAACGTTGAATTTGGTGAAGCGGCGTGGCTAGGCGTGGTCAGTGAACCGCCTGCATGGATGAAACGTCGCGCAGAAAACACCAAACATCCCTCCACATCGAGTGGCCGAGAAAAAAACAAAAAACAAAAAAAAACAATAAAACCAACAGGCGGCTCAGAAGCAGGCAAAGCCCGGAGAAAGGAGACGAGGGTTAAAAGTCGGGGAACCGCTGACGTCTGCACCTCCCGTCTTTCATTTCTTCCCGCGCTGGAGTAGGAGCCGCAGATCGGGTCCAAACGTGCGTCGTTTCACATTTTCACACCCGCAGCCCCGGTCTGGCGCATGACCTCGTCGCCCGTTCAAAGCCGCTTGGGTCCCCCCAAGAGGAGCGGAGCATCCGTGCGTTGTTTCGTTCTGTTGGGGGTGAACGTCTCGCCGCGGTCGGACGCCGAGTGGGGAGACCTCCTGAGGTGCTGAGGAGTGAGGACACTGAGGTTTTTTGTGGTTTTTCAGGGGAGCAGCACAAAGAAGACTTTGGGAAGATCAACATGATCAGAAAGGCTCCCGCCATTCGCGACGGAGACTTCTGTTTGGCGGAAAGGTGGGATTGCAGCCGTCGCACACATGCCGTGGACGTGTAAATGCCGTTTGAAGTGCGGTCACCCGTTCTCCAGGTTGTTTGGGGACACTCCGGTGTTGCTTCCAACGTCTTACACAGATTCAGAGCGGAAGGTCAACACCGATTTCATTCTACATTCCTCACTATTTTTGGCGCAGAGGCGAGTTGGGGGTTGCCAGGTATGAACGGCAGCGCCTTGCATCAAAACATTACCGCCAATTAAACTCGGCTGACTGAACTGGCAACCCTACAGCACCGTAGGCGGCTCTACAGCTACACTCGGTAGATGGATAAATGGTTATGGGTAAATAGCTCCCAATTTACAACTTGAAAATAACAAAGAACTTGTTATTTTAAGTTCTTATTGATAACTCAGCTTTTAAGGAGGCTGGAAGTTGAATTTCCCTAATTTCACAGCAGCTAGGCTAGCTGATCCCATCTGTAGCCATGTATTGAGCTAACACAGTTAGCATTCAACCCGTCGCTCTCTGTATTGGACACACTGGGATGAAACTGGTATTGACCATGTGTGTGTGCGTGCGTGCGTGCTCCCCTTGCAGCATCCCCATCATGATGTACTTGGCTGAGAAGTACAAGACGCCGGAGCACTGGTACCCGACCGACCTGCGGCGCCGGGCGCGCGTCAACGAGTACCTGTCCTGGCAGCACACGGCGCTGCGCCCGCACGGCTCCAAGCTGTTCTGGCTGCGGGTGGGTGCGGCAACGCGGTGTTGGGCTGGGCCACATGGAAGACTGGTGGAATAATAACACCCGTTGTTTTACGCCATGTGGACACGGGTGGGTCGGGTGTTATTCGCGCTGCGCGGCGGCTGAGACGCTCCTCTCTGTTCCAGCTGCTGATTCCCAAGATCCTCGGCGTGGAGGTTTCCCAGGACAAGATGGACGCCGCGCTGGATGACCTGAACGGCTCCCTGAAGCTGTTGGAGGAGAAGTTCATCCAGGACCGGCCCTTCATCGCGGGGGACCGGGTCTCCCTGGCCGACCTTGTTGCCATCGTGGAGGTCATGCAGGTGAGCCGCCGCCGGTCCCCTGACGTCAAGCGTGACACATTTTCACCCCAAATAAATCATTTTACAGAGGTTTTTCGGCGCTCTGAAAGCCGTGTTGTGGGCTTTTGTTCAGAAAGTTTCATTCAAATATTTCCTTAAGAACCTGAAATCGATGCGTGGACAGTGTCTGTTACATCCTGGTCCTCGCTGGCTTCCTGTCTCTCCATGTCTGACATCTCTCCATCACTGTCTGTCTCTGAATAGCTCCATATGTCTCAGTCCATGTGTCTGTCTCTAGCTACCTACTGTATATATCGCTATCTCACTCTGCACAGATCAGCAACAACATTAAAAGCACCACTTATAAACACTAATACTGTGTAGCTCCCCCTTGTGCCCCCAAAACAGCTGTGAGGTGGAGGCATGGAGGCAATATATTTATATTACATTTACATTACGTCATTGATCAGACGCTTTTATCCAAAGCGACTTACAATTGTTCAAACACCGACGGACGCAGCCATCAGGAGCAATGAGGGGTTAAGTGTCTTGCTCAAGGACACTACAGCATGCTAGCAGGAGGAGCCTGGGATCCAACCAGCAACCTTTAGATCACTAGACCAACAGCTCTACCGCCTGAGCTACCATCCCCATTATAACAGTATATATAATAATAATATATAACAGTATATATATATAAAATTATATATATATAATAATAATAATAATATATATCATTACATGTAATAATATATAACAGTATAATAATAATAATAATAATAATATATAACAGTATATATATATTATATATATATATATATATATATTTATATATATAACACAGTATATATATATAAAAAACATTATATATATAATACATATATATCCCACCCCTTTGGAGGTGCCATTGGAAGCAGATGACCCGTGTTATTCCCTTCACCTCTCACTGTTTTAACGTTGTGGCTGATCTGTGTATATATATCTCTATCTGTATATATCTATGACTCACTATACTCTATATCTCTAGCTCTCTACATCTTTATATCTTAATCTCTACTTATGAAGCTCTATCAAGCTATCCAAGTACAACCGTCACCACCATGAAAGATCACACGAGTATTTGCAATCGTGTGTATGTGTATGTGTGTGTGCGTGCAGCCGGTGGGCTGTGGCCTGGACGTGTTCGCCGGGCGCCCCCTGCTGGGCGCCTGGAGGGACCGGGTGACGGTTGCCGTGGGGAAGGAGCTGTTCGACGAGGCCCACCGGGGGGTCCTGGCCTCCCAGGAGAACGTCGGCACCATGGACGCCAGCAAACTGCAGCAGTTCAAGCCCAAGATCCTAAAGATGTTCATGTGACGCTCCGCCCGCCCGCCGGCGCCTTGCCCCGCCCGTTTTTTTTTTAAAGGAGCAACTTGAGTTGAGGCTTTTTGTGCGGCGGCGTCTGGTGGGGAGTCGTGTGTGTCCCCAGGGCGCGGTCACGTAAGGTGGCGCAGGAGGGTCAACGACCACGCCCACAGCGCCACCTTCCTCAACGCCTGCTTGTAATCCATCACTTGGTGACGCTCTGGCCTCAATAAACTTGTTCCCTCCTCCACCTGTGGCTCTATCGTTGGTTCTGTACTCATAGTTTCCCGCGACGTGGGGCGTTTAGACCACACCCTGGATTCAGGGCGGAAAAAAACTGAAAAACTACAAACATAAAGATTTAGAAACGAGAAGTGACCTTAAATGGAACCGCTGACACACACAGCATAGTTTATGAATAAGATAAAGATCTATTTATTTATTAACATTGTCCTGTTTAGTCATCGCTTCCCAATGTTCAGGTTCAGCCCGTTCTGCCGGGGGGCCCCGTGCAGGTTCAGCCCGTTCCGCCGGGGGGCCCCGTGCAGGTTCCGGAGCTTTGGACTCCAGCTGCCGACTACCGCTTCAGATGCAGCGGGGCGGCGCCTCAACCGACCTGTGCCCTCCCACGCCGGCCGTCAGACGAGACGGGGTTGGGCGTCGACCTCTGGGGGCCCCCCCCGTGGGGAGCCATGCCGCGGGGGGTGGGGGGGGGGGGGGGGGGGGGGTTCAAACAGAACCACGCCGGGCGTCGAGGCGCTCTCCGCCGGCCCAGGCGTTAACCATTGCGACTGCACTTTAAATCATTGACGGGAGCAGGACAGAGTGGGTTTGGTGCGAGCGGCGTCCGGGGCTCTGACCCGTCGGCTTCGGCCAAAGTCCAGCGGAGCGCAGGCGTGAAAGAGCCGCAGGTAAACAGTGAACCTGGGTGCGGGAAACCACGTCCACGGCGAGAACCATTAACCCCTCGCCGCCCGGGAATTCAGGCAAAATAAATAAAATGCGCTGTCGTGTTCACCGGGGCCACGGGCGGACCCCCCGGGGCCTCGTTTGAAGGTAGGAACACAAGTCTTCCCCGCCCCCCGCCCTGCGTCTCTTCCAAAATCTGATTTTATTTCTTTCTTACGTAATTTTCAAAACAGACTCTCACACTCTGCTGCCTCCCTCTGGGGGCCAGGCTCGGAGAGCGGCCCCGGTCCAGTCTCACACACACACACACACACACACACACACACACACACACACACACACACCCCCCCCCCCCCCCCCCCTGAGAATAAAGACGAGGCGTCACTTTCGTGTTTTGGTACAAGGTCTCTGTGTCATTTTAATTTTGTAAACGGAGGAAAAGAAAAAAAACAAAAAACTTCCAGGTTCACAGAGTAAATGTTTTTCAGTCAAACACCCTCGTGCCCGAGCGAAAACACAGCAGCGCGGGGTCACGGGGGGGTGGGGGCGGTCGGGGGCCCGGTCCTCAGGGCGCGTCCTGCCTGTGCACCTGGAGGTGTCTCTTCAGGTGGTTGGACTGCACGAAGCGGCGCCCGCAGACCGGGCAGGGGAAGGGCTTCTCCCCCGTGTGGACGCGCTCGTGGTTCTTCATCTGGTGCCCGTGGGAGAAGCGCTTGGCGCAGTGCCGGCAGCCGAAGGGCTTCTCCCCCGTGTGCACGCGCCGGTGCCGGCGCAGCGACGGGAACTTGGCGAAGGCCTTCCCACACGCCTCACAGCGGAAGGCGCCCCCCGCGCCGGGGCCCGGCCAGAGCGGGGGCGGCGCCGGTGGGGCCCCGGCGGCGGACGGGGGGGGCGGGGAGGGGGCGACGGCGGCGAATAAGGCACGGGGGGGCGGGGGGAGGTGCGCCCCGTCGGCCTCGAGGCGAAAACGCGGCCCCCCTCTGAGCAGGCCCGGAAAGGAGGAGGAGGAGGAGAAGCCGAAGACGGGGGGAAGGGTTTTGAAGTTCCCCGAGGAGCGCTGCGACCACGGAGGGCTCGCATCCGGGTCCTCGGCCGCCGCCGCCGCCCCTCCGCCCTCCACCCCCCTCCGCCCGCCTCCGCCCCCCCGTGACTCCGCCCCCCTCTGCCTTTCCCGTCGTCCGCTGTGGTCGGGCTCCTTGCCCTGCCCCGGCCCCGCCCACCCGCCGCTCACCTCCTCCTCCACTTTGATCAGGACAGAATCCGAGGCCGCGCCCTGCGGCTCCCAGTCTAGACTCACGGCGAGGGCGGAGAGGACATTGCCCAGGGCCCCCCCTGCTCCGTGCGATGGAGCCCTGCCTCCGCCCCCTCCACCCGGGGAAGGATCTCTCGGGGCGTCGCCAGCGCGTTTCCCTCGGAGCGGGTCCTGAGGACGGCCCCGCCGTTGGCCCCTGTCGGCTCCGGCCCCCTGGAACGACTCCGCGGATGCGGCGTCGTCGTTAGGACGGCTGCCTGTCGTCACGGCAAATGTGGCGTCGCCGTTGGATACGCCGTGGATGCGCTGCCAGCAGGGTAGGCCCCCGTCCCCGGGGGCGTGGCCGGGCAGGAAGCTCTGGTCCGGATCGGGGTCCTGGGTCTGGAACCCGGGTTCTGCCCCGACGGAGCCGCAGGCAGGTTCAGGGGACGGCAACGTGTTGGTTTTACCGTCCTGGACCCCAGAGGGGTGGACATCTGGACAGAAGGAGAGTTCCAGTCAAAGAGAGCTATACTTAATAATAATAATAATAATAATAATAAGTATTAATTTGATGATTGAGTAACGTGGAACGAAATATCAGAATCAATTGTGAGACTAAACAGACAGTCAGCTGATCAGGCAGCTGATCTCAGTGGTGGAAGCCCTGTTAGAGTTAAGAGTATTTTTTATTTTTAATACTTAAGTAGGTCTAACAGTTCTGAGTACTTTCTAATTGAAATATTTATTTTTAATATTTAATTATGTTTAACAGTTCATAGTAGTTTTTATTTTTAATATTTAATTATGTTTAACAGTCCATAGAACTTTATATTTTAATTATTTAAGTATATATATAATTATGTTGAACAGTCCATAGTACTTTATATTTTAAATATTTAAGTATTTTTGTTATTTTAAATATTTAATTATGTTTAACCGTTCATAGTACTTTTTATTTTTTAATATTTAAGTAGTTTTTTTGTATTTAAGTAGTTTTAACAGTTCGTAGTACAGTACTTTATTTGTAATATTAAATCGTTGTTTTTATTTGTAATATTTAAGTATATATATTGTTTAATACTACAGTAGGTTTCACAGTACTCTATATTCTTAATAAGTACGTCGTTTTAAAGGGTTTTACTGGACTACCCGAACAAGGCGGTGGAACCACAACGCTCCGGATTACCTTCCAGTCCTCCGCTCTCTACCTTAATCACAGCCGCTCCGCCGCGTCCTGCCCCGGCTCCTCCGTCTCGCTGGCCGCCGCTCGCACCCGGCGGGCGCCGCCTGGAGCTCCGGGCCCTGGCCGGCAGCGGGCTCTTCGGCGGGATCCGCCTGGAGCTCCGGACCCGGGCGAGCAGCAGCCTCCTGCGAAGCCCGTCCACCTCCCTCTGGCGGTGGCAGAGCTCCAGCCGCAGCGCCGTGAAGCCCTGCTCCACCAGCCGGCAGATCTCCGCCACGGCCGTGTTGGCCAGCAGCTCCATGATGGAGGCCAGGTGGGCCTGGAAGGCGCCGCTGGCGTGGCAGGACATCGGGACGGAGCCTGTTCGGGAGGAATGAGTCTGCGGGGAAGGGCTCCGTCAGCAGCGGGGAAGGGCTCCGTCAGCAGCGGGAGCAGGGTTCCGCCATTTTTATTCCGCTTCTCAACCTCATTGTTTTGGTGTTTGCGTCGCCCCCTACTGTGTTGAAGATAAACAGCACCAACAGTGACACCCTCATACAACCCCGAAACCCGTAGGATATCGGTATATAATAATAATCATAATCATAATAATCATAATCATCATAAGAATTAATATAGCGGCAGGCAGCAATACACGGGGTCCAGGGTAGTCGTGTTAGTTACGAATTACAGTTTTCCGAGTCCCCATGAAACGCAGCATCACTTCCTACCCCGAGAGACTTTCAGCTTCCCGTGCACGTTGCACACGAAAAAACACACAAACAATACAATTACTTCTAAACTCAACAAAAACATCTCTTGAAGTAAAAAAATATATATATATATTTAGTCAGCCACCAATTGTGCAAGTTCTCCCACTTAAAAAGATGAGAGAGGCCTGTTATTTTCATCATATGTACACTTCGACTATGAGAGACAGAATGAGAAAGAAAAATCAGAAAATCACATTGTCTGATTTTTAAAGAATTTATTTGCAAATTATGGTGGAAAATAAGTATTTGGTCAATAACAAAAGTTCATCTCAATACTTTGTTATTTACCCTTTGTTTGCAATGACAGAGGTCAAATGTTTTCTGTAAGTCTTCACAAGGTTTTCACACACTGTTGCTGGTATTTTGGCCCATTCCTCCATGCAGATCTCCTCTAGAGCAGTGATGTTTTGAGGCTGTCGCTGGGCAACACAGACTTTAAACTCCCTCCAAAGATTTTCTATGGGGTTGAGATCTGGAGACTGGCTAGGCCACTCCAGGACCTTGAAATGCTTCTTATGAAGCCACTCCTTCATTGCCCGGGCGTTGTGTTTGGGATCATTGTCATGCTGAAAGACCCAGCCACGTTTCATCTTCAATGCCCTTGATGATGGAAGGAGCTTTTCACTCAAAATCTCACAATACATGGCCCCATTCATTCTTTCCTTTACACGGATCAGTCGTCCTGGTCCCTTTGCAGAAAAACAGCCCCAAAGCATGATGTTTCCACCCCCATGCTTCACAGTAGGTATGGTGTTCTTTGGATGCAACTCAGCTTTCTTTCTCCTCCAAACACGACAAGTTGAGTTTTTACCAAAAAGTTCTATTTTGGTTTCATCTGACCATATGACATCCTCCCAATCCTCTTCTGGATCATCCAAATGCTCTCTAGCAAACTTCAGACGGGCCTGGACATGTACTACCTTGAGCAGGGGGACACGTCTGGCACTGCAGGATTTGAGTCCCTGGCGGCGTAGTGTGTTACTGATGGTAGCCTTTGTTACTTTGGTCCCAGCTCTCTGCAGGTCATTCACTAGGTCCCCCCGTGTGGTTCTGGGATGTTTGCTCACCGTTCTTGTGATCATTTTGACCCCACGGGGTGAGATCTTGCGTGGAGCCCCAGATGGAGGGAGATTATCAGTGGTCTTGTACGTCTTCCATTTTCTAATAATTGCTCCCACAGTTGATTTCTTCACAACAAGCTGCTTACCTATTGCAGATTAGGTCTTCTCAGCCTGGTGCAGGTCTACAATTTTGTTTCTGGTGTCCTTTGACAGCTCTTTGGTCTTGGCCATAGTGGAGTTTGGAGTGTGACTGTTTGAGGTTGTGGACAGGTGTCTTTTATACTGACAACGAGTTCAAACAGGTTCCATTAATACAGGTAACGAGTGGAGGACAGAGGAGCCTCTTAAAGAAAAAGTTACAGGTCTGTGAAAGCCAGAAATCTTGCTTGTTTGTAGGTGACCAAATACTTATTTTACCGAGGAATTTACCAATTAATTCATTAAAAATCCTACAATGTGATTTCCTGGATTATTTCCCCCCATTCTGTCTCTCATGGTCGAAGTGTACATGTGATGAAAATAACAGGCCTCTCTCATCTTTTAAAGAGGGAGAACTTGCACAATTGATGGCTGACTAAATACTTTTTTGCCCCACTGTATATATATATCTGGCGAAAAACAACACAAATTACAGTAATACGAGTTTCCATGAAACGCCGCATCACTTCCTGCCGACACCGATTACACATTTCCGAGTTCACATGGAAAGCAGGGTGAACGTTCTGCCCAATGCTTCAATATTGTCTTCGACTTTCGGCTTCGCTTGGGCATCTGGAACACGAAAACACACAAACAATACAATTATTTCATAACACAACTAATACCACAGTTATTTCTACATTACCACTCACAAAAACCTCTCTCCAAATGGAAAAAATATATATATCTGGTGGAAAACAACAAGCATTACAGTTATTAGAGTTCCACTCAATGCAGCATCACTTGTGAACTTTCCGTGATCACTTCCTGCTTGGGAGACCCTTCGAGCGGGGGAGAGCCGCGAGTCCGCTCGTGAATGGCTCCCTCAGGCGGATAAAAAAAAAGATAGAAATGAAAAATGATTTACTTCATGAAGTTATTTTTCTTATTCATTGCGTTTCAGGCGTCTTATCGCGCATGTTCACATCACGGCGACGAGGGAAATACGATCGCGCAGCCCTACACGGCACACTGCGCCGGGTGGCAGTGAGCGCCCCAAGCCACAACCTGGGCATATTACAGTACAACAAATTGGATGATGATGATGTCACAAAGCGCCTGCTCCCCGAGTCGATCAAGGTACTCCAATGTTCTGCTCCTTCTGGTGATCTTTTGTTGGTTTTTCACTAATTCCTGCTTCAAATGTAGATCGACTTGGATCAAACTTGATCCGCAAGATGCCTGAGACGTCCCGGTTCTGAGCGGGCTGGGCGCTGGGCTGTTGTGCTTGCCGTCTTCGTTTAATTTTTTATCTTCTTGGCATTTTCGGGCTAAAAAGTGTCTGGAAGACGATAACCCCGGTAGAAACAGACGTGGTTGAAGTCTCGTTAGAGCTGGGACGTTCCGTACGTTCGGTGTTTAATCGTTATTGATGTACATTTGGAGCAGAAATGAGGGAAAAACTGTCGTTATTTTTAAAGTTTTATTAAAGAACGTTGAGGCGAGTCGATTAGTTTCGGTTTGTGACATCATCATCCACGGCCCGAGTCGGTTGGAGGTCATTCACGTCCGGTGACTTGAGCCAATGCTGGCTCCCTGGATGGGTTATGACGACGCTCGTCCGTCCGCTCCCGCACAGCGCGACGTCAACTCAAGTTGACGCTCCGCGGCGTGAAGACGCGTCTGGGTCGTTGCCCCACGTTCACCTTCCGACCCGGCCGCTGGAAATTTGCTAATGGGGACAAAATGGAGCGTTTTACGGGAACTCTGAAAGCTCCCAAACATGACTAAACTGGTAGTATTACTGCCTGCGGCTATATTTATATTATTATTACTATACTACTACTACTATTATTATTATTATTATTATGATTATTATTTAACTGAAATGTCAACCACTGTAGCCAGCAGTTCAGTCAGATAACAGTCAGATAGCAGTCAGGTAACAGTCAGATAGCAGTCAGATAACAGTCAGATAGCAGTCAGATAGCAGTCAGGTAACAGTCAGATAGCAGTCAGGTAACAGTCAGATAGCAGTCAGATAACAGTCAGATAGCAGTCAGATAACAAGTCAGATAGCAGTCAGGTAACAGTCAGTTAACAGTCAGATAGCAGTCAGATAGCAGTCAGATAACAGTCAGTTAACAGTCAGATAGCAGTCAGATAGCAGTCAGATAAGAGTCAGGTAACGGTCAGTTAACAGTCAGATAACAGTCAGTTAACAGTCAGATAACAGTCAGATAAGAGTCAGGTAACGGTCAGTTAACAGTCAGATAGCAGTCAGATAACAGTCAGGTAACAGTCAGATAACAGTCAGATAGCAGTCAGGTAACAGTCAGATAGCAGTCAGGTAACAGTCAGATAGCAGTCAGATAACAGTCAGATAGCAGTCAGATAACAGTCAGATAGCAGTCAGGTAACAGTCAGTTAACAGTCAGATAGCAGTCAGATAGCAGTCAGATAACAGTCAGTTAACAGTCAGATAGCAGTCAGATAGCAGTCAGATAAGAGTCAGGTAACGGTCAGTTAACAGTCAGATAACAGTCAGATAACAGTCAGTTAACAGTCAGATAGCAGTCAGATAACAGTCAGATAAGAGTCAGGTAACGGTCAGTTAACAGTCAGATAGCAGTCAGATAACAGTCAGATAAGAGTCAGGTAACGGTCAGTTAACAGTCAGATAACAGTCAGTTAACAGTCAGATAACAGTCAGTTAACAGTCAGATAGCAGTCAGATAGCAGTCAGATAACAGTCAGTTAACAGTCAGATAGCAGTCAGATAGCAGTCAGATAAGAGTCAGGTAACGGTCAGTTAACAGTCAGATAACAGTCAGATAACAGTCAGTTAACAGTCAGATAGCAGTCAGATAACAGTCAGATAAGAGTCAGGTAACGGTCAGTTAACAGTCAGATAGCAGTCAGATAACAGTCAGATAAGAGTCAGGTAACGGTCAGTTAACAGTCAGATAACAGTCAGTTAACAGTCAGATAACAGTCAGTTAACAGTCAGATAGCAGTCAGATAACAGTCAGATAAGAGTCAGGTAACGGTCAGTTAACAGTCAGATAGCAGTCAGATAACAGTCAGGTAACAGTCAGATAACAGTCAGATAGCAGTCAGGTAACAGTCAGGCAACAGTCAGGTAGCAGTCAGGTAACAGTCAGATAGCAGTCAGGTAACGGTCAGATAGCGGTCAGATAACAGTCAGATAGCGGTCAGATAACAGTCGGGTAACAGTCAGATAGCGGTCAGGTAACAGTCAGATAACAGTCAAATAGTGGTCAGGTAACAGTCAGATAGTGGTCAGGTAACAGTCAGGTAACAGTCAGATAGTGGTCAGGTAACAGTCAGATAGTGGTCAGGTAACAGTCAGGTAACAGTCAGATAGTGGTCAGGTAACAGTCAGGTAACAGTCAGATAGTGGTCAGGTAACAGTCAGGTAACAGTCAGATAGTGGTCAGGTAACAGTCAGATAGTGGTCAGGTAACAGTCAGGTAACAGTCAGATAGTGGTCAGGTAACAGTCAGATAGCAGTCAGATAACAAGTCAGATAGCAGTCAGGTAACAGTCAGTTAACAGTCAGATAGCAGTCAGATAACAGTCAGTTAACAGTCAGATAGCAGTCAGATAGCAGTCAGATAAGAGTCAGGTAACGGTCAGTTAACAGTCAGATAACAGTCAGTTAACAGTCAGATAACAGTCAGATAAGAGTCAGGTAACGGTCAGTTAACAGTCAGATAGCAGTCAGATAACAGTCAGGTAACAGTCAGATAACAGTCAGATAGCAGTCAGGTAACAGTCAGATAGCAGTCAGGTAACAGTCAGATAGCAGTCAGATAACAGTCAGATAGCAGTCAGATAACAGTCAGATAGCAGTCAGGTAACAGTCAGTTAACAGTCAGATAGCAGTCAGATAGCAGTCAGATAACAGTCAGTTAACAGTCAGATAGCAGTCAGATAGCAGTCAGATAAGAGTCAGGTAACGGTCAGTTAACAGTCAGATAACAGTCAGATAACAGTCAGTTAACAGTCAGATAGCAGTCAGATAACAGTCAGATAAGAGTCAGGTAACGGTCAGTTAACAGTCAGATAGCAGTCAGATAACAGTCAGATAAGAGTCAGGTA
This sequence comes from Zeus faber, assembly GCF_960531495.2. Taxonomy (NCBI): domain Eukaryota; kingdom Metazoa; phylum Chordata; class Actinopteri; order Zeiformes; family Zeidae; genus Zeus; species Zeus faber. The sequence continues at coordinate 35,556,729 of NC_137191.1, read as the reverse complement.
ACGGTCAGTTAACAGTCAGATAACAGTCAGTTAACAGTCAGATAACAGTCAGTTAACAGTCAGATAGCAGTCAGATAACAGTCAGATAAGAGTCAGGTAACGGTCAGTTAACAGTCAGATAGCAGTCAGATAACAGTCAGGTAACAGTCAGATAACAGTCAGATAGCAGTCAGGTAACAGTCAGGCAACAGTCAGGTAGCAGTCAGGTAACAGTCAGATAGCAGTCAGGTAACGGTCAGATAGCGGTCAGATAACAGTCAGATAGCGGTCAGATAACAGTCGGGTAACAGTCAGATAGCGGTCAGGTAACAGTCAGATAACAGTCAAATAGTGGTCAGGTAACAGTCAGATAGTGGTCAGGTAACAGTCAGGTAACAGTCAGATAGTGGTCAGGTAACAGTCAGATAGTGGTCAGGTAACAGTCAGGTAACAGTCAGATAGTGGTCAGGTAACAGTCAGGTAACAGTCAGATAGTGGTCAGGTAACAGTCAGGTAACAGTCAGATAGTGGTCAGGTAACAGTCAGATAGTGGTCAGGTAACAGTCAGGTAACAGTCAGATAGTGGTCAGGTAACAGTCAGGTAACAGTCAGATAGTGGTCAGGTAACAGTCAGGTAACAGTCAGATAGTGGTCAGGTAACAGTCAGGTAACAGTCAGATAGTGGTCAGGTAACAGTCAGATAGTGGTCAGGTAACAGTCAGGTAACAGTCAGATAGTGGTCAGGTAACAGTCAGGTAACAGTCAGATAGTGGTCAGGTAACAGTCAGGTAACAGTCAGATAGTGGTCAGGTAACAGTCAGATCCATTTCAGTGCGGGTTTTCTCCTCCCGTTTCCGTAGCACGTGTGTTCGAGCTACAAAACAGCAGCACGCAGCAGGGAGGCAGGTGCTGCGTCATCACGCTCTGCTGCGTGATGATGCAGCGTCAACAAAACAAGAAACAGTGACGATATAAAATTGCGTGACAGACGTTGATAAAAAAAAATATATATACAAAAAGGTGAAAAAACGGTATGGGGACAGTTTATTAAATATTTAATTTTTTTAAATATTACTGATACTATCTGCTGTTTACGCTGCTGTGGCTTTTCAAACACTTTGCAGCCCTTCTCTTCTATCACGTCATACGCTCCGTGGTGCGGCCCTTCGATAGCTCAGTTGGTAGAGCGGAGGACTGTAGAGCTGCTGCCACGTAGGGATCCTTAGGTCGCTGGTTCAAATCCGGCTCGAAGGAGCTTTTTCTTGACGGAAACTCTTTCATATCGATGTGTTTGGGGTCCAGCACCAAGTGCGGGAACCCGATTGTTTCAGTTCAGATTATTATTATCATCATTATTATTATTGTAGTTAAAATTATAATAAAATGGATTCTTGTTGTTATTATTGTTATTATTATTGTTATCATTATTATTATTCTGGTTATAACTATAATAGTAATGATTTTTGTTATTATTTTTATTATTATTATTATTATTATTATTATTATTATTATTATTATTATTATTATTATTATTATTATGTAGTTATAATTATAATAATAATAATGATAATTGTTATTATTATTATTATTATTATTATTGTTATTATTATTATTGTAGTTATAATTATTATAATAATAATAATGATTATTGTTATCATTATTATTGTAGTTAAAATTATAATAATATTGATTATTATTATTATTATTATTATTATTATTATTATCATTCTTATTATTGTAGCTATAATTATAATAGTAATGATTTTTGTTATTACTATTATTCTTTTTATTGTAGTTATGATTATCATAATAATAATAATAATGATTATTGTTATAATTATTGTCATTGTTATTATTCTTTTTATTGTAGTTATAATAATAATAATAATAATAATAATAATAATAATGATTATTGTTATTATAATTGTCATTGTTATTATTATTTTTATTGTAGTTATAATTATAATAATAATGATTATTGTTATTGTTATTATTATTTTTTTAATTGTAATTATAATAATAATAATAATAATAATAATGAATATTGTTATTATTATTATTATTATATTTTTTTTTTATTGTAGTTATAATTATAATAATAATAATGATTATTATTGTTATTATTATTATTATTTTTATTATTATTATTATTATTATTATTATTATTTTTATTGTAATTATAATTATAATAATAATAATGATTATTGTTATTATTATTATTATTATTATTATTTTTAGTTATAATTATATATTATATATATATATATTATTTTATTATTATTTTATTGTAATTATAATTATAATAATAATGATTATTATTGTTATTATTATTTTTATTATTATTATTATTGTTATAATTATTATTATTTTTTTTATTGTAATTATAATTATAATAATAATAATAATGATGATTATTGTTATTATTACTGACATTCTCCAGCTGAAGATGCGCGGCGCTCAGAAACCAAACAGACGACGCCACGTGAGCTCCGTCAAGAAAAAGCTCCTTCGAGCCGGATTTGAACCAGCGACCTAAGGATCCCTACGTGGCAGCAGCTCTACAGTCCTCCGCTCTACCAACTGAGCTATCGAAGGGCTGGGGGCTGGGGCCGGACGGGAAATTCACAATCAATGAGTAATGTCACGTATGACGTCATATAACGTTGCATTTCGTCATGAGGAGCTTCATTTGTAGGACGCAGTGTCTGTTCTTACGCCTAACGACGTGGTTTAGTAACACAACCAGGCAGACAGACAGACAGACAGACAGGGTGTAAACATATTATGAGTACTTCAGCTTGTACAGACAGTCAGTTGAATTATTCTCCTTTAAACCAAGCGCAGCGCATTAATAACCACGCAGGCCCCGCCCCCCCAGAGCCACAACCTGCACGTAACAAATTGGATGATGATGTCACAAAACGCCCAGCTGAGCCACCACAGCCGGCTCCGCCACCGCAGCCTGCCCTGCTCCCTGGCGTTCGGCTGCTTCCTGTAAATTGCGGAGTTTTGTTTTTTTCACTACTTCCTGCTTCAAATACAGATCGATGTGGATCAAACTTTGGCCACAAAATATCTGAACTACCCCCCCCCCCCCCCCCCAACGACACGACACTCCATTCACATCCCTGGGTTCGGCGGTTGCCGTGTGCCAGACACTCTCGGCTGGAAAAATGCCGAAGAGAATAAAGAAATTGATTTCAAAAAGTGAAACAACGATATGGGGACAGTTTATTAAACGGACTGTTTGTACCACCTGAATTATTAAAAGTCCTGTCGTTTACACTCTGCTGTTGCTCGGACGGTACTTAAACGCTTTGCACCCAAATTATATATGTCTGTCTGCCTGCCTGCCTGTCTGTGTGTTACTAAACGGCATCGTTTGCAGTAAGAACAGACACTGCGTCCTTCAAATGAAGCTGCTTATGATAAAATGATTCAGTTTTATGACGTCATACGTGACATTACTCATTGATTGTGAATTTCCCGTCCGGCCCCAGCCCCCAGCCCTTCGATAGCTCAGTTGGTAGAGCGGAGGACTGTAGAGCTGCTGCCACGTAGGGATCCTTAGGTCGCTGGTTCAAATCCGGCTCGAAGGAGCTTTTTCTTGAAGGAGCTCACGTGGCGTCGTCTGTTTGTTTGTTTCTTTGTTCCCGCGTGAAGGTCAATATTATTGGGACGCGGCACAAGTCAAGAGGCGCAGGCAGAGTGCAGCAGCTGTTTTATTCAAGTTCAACGTCGCACATAAACCAAAAGCATTCCATTCATTTTACTTCACAGCGTCGATCGAGGCAGAGGCCCCGCTGGCGGTGAGCGTGGTAATGCCCTGACACTGATGGGTAATCTGTCTTGGTGGAGGCGTCATTTCAGGGCCCGTCCCGGCGGTCCTTCACACCAGCGACGTCACGCCTAAAAAAAAAACCCAAATAAACAGGTCGGGAGTCAAGCTCTGTTTCTGGGGCACATCTGCAGTCGCAGGGTCATGGAGACAACAACACCAGCAAACACAAAGTGGTGACAAAATGGTGCAGCGGTGCTATGGTGCAGCGGTGCTATGGTGCAGCGGTGCTTACCGTGGGAGTACTTGCACTGTTTGAGGGCCTCGTTGAAGCCCTCGCACAGGCTGAGGTCGGCCTGGGTGGTGGCACAGTCCAGGAACTGTCGCACCTCAAAGTGACAGGGGCCCGGCGGGGCGGGGCCGGACCTGGGGGGCTCCTGGAACGCAGCGGACACAACGTTTACATTCAGCGGACAGACGGACGCCCGGGAGCATCCGTATCCAGCGGTTTGAACGCTGGTCCGTTCTTTATTCAAAAGGGTGGAAATATTTCACCCCAAAAAAATGCAGCTGAGCATCCCGCTGTCGTCTGACACAAAAGCCACGTTTCAGTTTCAGTTTCAATAATAATTCACCATACGCCTGAAAGGTGGAACTGTTGTGGCTAAACCGTGACCCTGGCGCCGTGCCGCCGCACCCGTCCCGGCCCTGCTCACCTGCTGAGCCGGCTTGGGCGGCTCCGGGCCGCCGCCACCGCTGCCGCCGCCACTGAAGGCTCCCGTCAGGGCGCCTCCCACCACGTGGCCCACCGCCGAGCCCACCGCCACCCCGGCGGCCGTGGTGGCCAGCTGGGCCATGAGCCCGGGCCCCTGGGGCTGAGCCGGGGCCGGAGCCAGGGAGGCCGGGGGCGGGTGGGCCGGGGCCGGGGCATGGGAGGGAGCTGGGCTGCGAAAGGAGAACGGGAGGAATGATTTAATGTGTTCCCCAGAAACACGATCCAGATGTTTCCAACAAATTACATTTTTAATATAGCTGCTCGTTTCCACCATTTTCTGTTTCTCCTTTATTGTTTTATTAATGTGCAGATTATTAAAACATACAGAAGACGATTAGGGATAGTATATTCATCTTGGTATAATTCAGACTTTTCCCCTCAGAATACTGTTTTCCTTTTAATATGTGAACTGATTTTATGAATGGCCCAAGAAACAGCTTGTGCTGTGTGGATGGGAGGGTTTGAGCAGCCACACCCGACCTGGCCCGAGGTGATCGGGTCAGGGTGGCTGCATGCCTGTTGCTTGTTGCTCGGTCTAACGAGCAGCAGGTAAAAAAAACAAAAAAAACCCTGTCCTCACACGCACTCAGAGTGGGAGTCCTGTCGCCACATGTTCTATCTGCTCCGGGCTTGTTCCACCCGGCCCCCTCTCTACATCAAACCGGCGTCTACAACCCGTGGCCTGCTGTGTCTCTGTGCCGCAGGGCTCTGAGAACGCCACTTGGGTGTCTGTGTGGCAGGACCAACTGCCACACAGCCGCCATGGTGCTTTGGATCAGGAGAAACTTTCAAAAGAGTTATTGAAGCATATTCAAATATTTGAACCATTTTTTTTTTTTTTCTTCCCTCCCTGCATGCGCGCGCGCACATACACAAATCTGATTAATCCATTCACTCTCGATAAAGTTGCCAGTGTAGGACACTGCATTATGTCCATAACTATATTATAACTATGAATATCCATAACTATGAATATTATCAAAACTATAAATAACTATGAATTATATCCGTAACTATAAATAACTACGAATTATACCCTAATTATAAATAACTATGAATTATATCCTAATTATAACTATGAATTATCCATAACTACTTTAAAGTAATGCGTAGCCTTTCCCCTACTGACCTTGGACGGTCTTACAAAATGACACGGTTCGTTGCTCCAATGATTGGAACTTGTTTACCCATCGTAAAGTCCGACGTATAGAAACGAATAAAACATGAACAACTTCATAAACGATGAGGTCACAGGTGCGCGCGTTGGCCTCGCTCGGTGAGCACGTTACCTCGGGGCTGCGGGGCGGCTGCGGCTGCCTCTGGCCATCTCCCCACGGCAAACGAACAAAGAGAAGGAGGCGAAGTGAGAATCAACGCGGAGAGACGCGCTTCGCGGGGAGAGACGCGCTTCGCGGGGGGTGAGTCCCACGACCCGCAGCTTCCCCACGCAACGCGTGTCCGTGACCTTCGGCTGCTCTCGTCGGCACTCGGAGATATCGCGAGAGGATCGAAACGCGCCGCCCCGACGCGCGTTCACCCCGCGGGTGTCGCGGGTGTTTGCTTTTTATATATATATTTTTTTTTTGCTTTATATATCTGGTAAAAAAAAATAAAAATAAAAAAAAACTTACTTTGTTGTTTGCTTCCTATTCTATTATATTATGTGACTAATATTTTCCTCTCAGGCGCGACAAGACACGACACGCTCCTCGTACTTGTAAACGCACCTGCAGTGAAGTCATTTTGATTCTGGTTCTGATTTGTTCGTCTTCCTTTCCGTCCATTGCGCCCCCCCCCCCCCCCCCCATACTCACCTCTGTCACGTATTCCTCATTCGGCCTTAAAATACATCCATTTAACTAATTTGGGGAAGAAACGTTACATTCGTTTTTGTTTTTTTATAATTGTAATTTATGACAAGTGAACCACATTTATTACATAAATCTATATGCATTGTGCTCAAATCCTTTATACATAAGTGTAAATAAAATAAAATAAAATAAAGACATCTTGGACATCACTGAATGATACGAACAAAAAGGCTGCGTAGCGGATAAACAGGTGTCTCACGTGGTTTTGTGCTTTTCCTGAAGTAATACTTCTCGCTGCCTCCTCAGACTGGCTGCACCAGCTTGATAACTTGACTCAACCTATAATCACCTCATGGCTGTTGTGTTATTGCAGTTGTGGTCACACTAATGAAGTATGATTTTTTTTTTCTCCCAGAATCCCGACAACAAACGGGACTTTGAATCTATCTTCCCATTCAAGTCAACGCTGGGGGGAGCGGCATGCTTTCATGGTGCATTCAAATCCCTCGGAATCTTGAGGTTTTGTGTTCTAAACGCAGACCACCTAAAGCCACATCTGGATCAGTACTTATAGCAGTTAGACTACTGTACCTAGAGCTGTCAAACCCGGACAGGATGATAATATGAAGCCCAAATTGCATTTCTATCACAGTTTCTGATTTGTGAAAGTCTTATTGTATTTGTCGAAAGAGGAACAGGCTGGATTTTCCTGTATTTTTCCCACACCGATGACCCCTCAGGATGTGTATGTTTCATATAAATACTGTGTCTATAGCGGTAGAACCTGGGCTGCATTGTAACAACGAGCCCGCGCTGCCTTTCGAACCCGCTCCCACTGACGAGGCTTCATCTTTTTGTGAAAACGAGCCTTTATTGTTGCAGCTCCGACCGCGGCCGACAGGCGGCGCGGCAGCCCGCCGCCATGACCCGCTGCTGGGAAATAAGGAGCTCAAAGTGTTTAGTTTCCGTACAGTCACCAGGACGGGGCCGGGGCCGGGTTCGACGCGACAACCGAGCGGCAGCCGCGGCCTCACGCTGACCCGGGGAGGCCTTCCACGCCACAGCGCCGCTCCGACGGGCGTCGGGTTCCAACGACCGCGTTTTTTGCGAGGCGATCTCGGGGCCAGAATGCCGCCGCCGCCGCCGCCGCCGCCGCCCGCCGTGGACCTCCACTCGCACATCGCCTCCATCATGGAGGCGCTGGCCAACGCGGCCGTGGCGGAGATCTGCAAGGTGGTGGACGACGGCTACGCGGTGGTGCACCTGGAGGTGTCGCAGGGCCACCGGGAGAACGAGTTCCTCCGCCGGAAGATCCGCCTGCTGGAGCTCCAGATCGCGCGGCACCGGGCGGAGCGGGCGCGGGGCGCCGAGGGGCCCTGCGGCGGCCGCTTCCCCGGTGTCCGCCTCAGCCGGCAGCACCGGGAGGCGCCCGGTGCCTGGAGCGGTGGGTCCCAGCGTCGGGTCCGGGGACACCCCCCCCCTCCCCGGGCGGTCTTTGATGGGGTTTCAGGGGGTCCCCCCGCAAAACGTTTCATACTTAAAAGTCACTATTTCAACAACAAGGCGTCATGTAGAATATCTACTGCTTGGGTCATAGTTTCAGTCGTCTCTTAATTCTAGGGTGTGGGAGGTTGGAGTCATATCTCACAGTAAAAGCGCTTTGTCACATTGAACTGTGTTGATGTAAAGTATTATTTTTAACATCAATTTGTTTTTTTGTTTTTTTTGTTTTTTTACGTCCTAGAACATTTTACAGCTCGTGTTCTCAGAAGTTGTGCGTTTTATCAGCGAGCGGCGATAAAATATCCTGTTGTTTTGACGCCCTGGAGGTTGTCGGTCTTTGTTTGCCTCAATTTGAGGCTTTGACCTTCAATTCGATGGGAAAGCTTAGTCCCGTTCCCGGTCGACGGAGCGGGAGTGACGCGGACGCCCGTCCAGCCTCGTGGTGCGTTGTAATGGAGGTTCTCTGCCCCCGCGACCCCTCCCCCCTCCCCCCAGGCCAGTCTCTGCACGGCAGGACCAGGTTCCTCAACCGGGGCCCCGGCGCCAGCCCGGCCCCCCAGAAGCCCCAGCCCCTTTCCCCGGATAAGGACCCCGAGCAGGACGCCGCCACCGCCACCAAAACCGAGGTAGATGAGACCGGGGTCAGACTGCGTTGCATTTGTAAGGGCTGCACTTCTGCCATTACGCAGGTACACTGTGTGCAAACACTCAACCTGGACAACAGGTATCAAGCAATAGAACACACATCAAGATTCCTACAGCAAAGATAATGCACACATGATTCGTGACAAATTGTAAAATTTCTGGTGATAATGTTTGTTCCTGTTTCAGATCAAACAGGCTTTCCAAATATAAATGAAGCATTTTGTAATATCATATATTATAATCAAAATATGGCTTTTAATTTGTGAAAAACGCTTGACATAAAAGCAGGATTAACGAGTAATCCCCAGAATCTCTAATCTGCTGATCTTCCTCCGCTCTCAGCCGGCAGAAGTTGAGGAGGTGGAGGAAGAGCTCCTGATCGTCAAGGTGGAGGGCGCCGCGGAGACCAAACACGCAGAGCTTTGCGCCCCTGCCGAGGGCGCAGCCGGCGGTGTGCGAGGACAGGACGTCAGCGCGTCGCCCCCCGGTGGCATGGAGGACCGCGGCGGGGCGGGACCGTCCAGACAGCGCGGCGAAACGGAGGTCAGTGGATCTGACGTCCTCACCTTCCTTGTCGGCCGGTCTCAGACAGACGGTTCCCAGTGGGAGTTGACGGGACGCAAGGTCGGGGCGGGGAAGAGTCGCCCGCTGGGCGCGGACAGCGTCCTCTTGCTGCGCGACAGCGACACCGAGAAACGTGGAAACTTCCCGCCGCGCTTGGACGAGGTTCCGACTCAGAGCGTCCCGGAGAGTCGTGACCGGTTGTCCAACGGCTCTGACACGAGCGCTGGCCCCCCTCGCATGGACGCCGCTGTGTCCGAGGTGATAGTCATCGACGGCGGCGCGATCTCCGACAAGGAGGGAGAAGAGTTCAGGTGGCCGGAGGGGGCGGAGTCAGTGGGGGAGGGGGGAGGTCGGAGGTCGAACTCGGCCGAACTTCAGCCCGTCCGGCTGGGAGGACTCGCCAGGAGCGCGCCGCATGCCCCGGTACCCGGCCCGCTGCTGGGCTCTGCCCCAGGGACGTCGGGCGGCCCTGCCGTCTTCCGTTACACCGGCGGGGCCTCGCATAGACCGGGCGACCAGAGGAACGCGCCGTTGTTCCCACTGCGCCACGGCGCGTTCCGCGCCACCACGCATCACGCCGTCGGCCATCTTTGCCACAGGCTGAGCCACGCCGCTGTCCAGCAGCGCTACCACAGACCCTTCCACCCTTCGGCCCACCCCGGCCTCAGGACGCCGGCCGCGCCCGGGGCGGAGCGGCCGTACGGCTGCTCCAGCTGCTCCAAGCGCTTCTTCCTGGAGGCGGATCTCCTACGGCACGCGGCGCGGCACAGCCGGCAGAAGGCGCACACCTGCCTGGTCTGCGGCAAGAGCTTCGTCTGCCAGAGCCAGCTGGACATCCACCGCAACGTGCACACCGGCGAGCGCCCGTTCAGCTGCGACGTGTGCCAGCGGCGGTTCTCGCACCCAAGCAACTTGAAGAGGCACCAGAAGCTGCAGCACTAGAGGGGGGCGGGGCTTAGCAAGGTGCCATCATGAAGTACCTCCGCTGCGTCCGCTCCTCATCAGCCGTCGGACTCCACTGGACATCAGTCTTCAATCAGAACAAGTGGCATGGGTGGGGTTAGTTGCTGGTGTGTTAATGAGCTCCTTGTGAGGTAAGGAGGTCAGAGGTCAGCGCAGGCGGGCTCCGGGTGCAGGCAGAAGCATTTAGGAGCCGCTGGCTCAACAGCGTCTCTTAAATACCATGGGGTAGCACATTGATTTGAGGTACTCTGGTGTGGTATTTACATACTGTAGTGTTTGTACAGTACGCACGTTATGACGTTAGTCATCGTTGTTTAATCATTGTTTACTTTTGAAGATCAGGTGAACAGCTGCCTCAGAGCAGTTTAAGACCAGACCCAAAACGGTAAACGCTCAAACATGTCAAGGCACTGTCAGTAGTTTTCTCCTGTTTTATTTATCAGCGTCCAGGTGTTTTTTTTTTTTTTTTTTCTTTTCTTTTTTTTTTGTTTTTTTTTAACCCACGTTAGAAAATGAGAACCAGCGGCGGTGAGATGTACGATTTCTTTACAACAACCCCAAATGTGTGTCAGGGCGCGTGCGATGGACATCTCCCCCGTCCCCCGAGGAGGCTGGTGGAAACCCTGGCGCTTTAATCCACAGGGGGCACCAACATCACCAAACGAAAAACTACACGCGGTGCCTTCAGGTCCGGTGGTCCCAAACTCTAAGCACCTGTGGGCCCCCGGCCGGGTTGTCTTCTTCTCGGGGCCCTGTGTTGGCCTTCAAGTGAAAACGGGCCTGTTTTTTTTTTTTTTTTAATTTTGGTTTGTTTTCTCCGGCACATTAGTGAACTGCCTTTTGAGCCTGTTGGAAATATCTCTCTTATGATCTATTAAATTCTGGTTTATATTTTCAGAATATGAGGTACATTTTGTGTGTATTAATGATCATTGTGATTTGGGCAAAAAACAAAGATTTGCGGGTCAGATTCATCGATGTATTATCACCCCGTAGCGGGCCGCGTTAAACGGTCTGGCGGGTCGGATGTGGCGCCCCGGGCCCGTCGTTTGAGACCCCCTGCTTTAACGGATAATAAAAAAAAAAAAGGCACCTAGGCCGAGGGGGGTTTGTTTTGAAACAAATCCAAGTACCGCTGTGTGGTGTGGGGGGGGCGACAACAAAAGAAGCAGCGGCTGGAGAAGCTTTGTCTGGATTCTCCGTCCTGTCGTCAAGCGGAATAAACAGATTTTTATTTGTATTTTTATTTTTACTTTTTAATTGTATTTATTTATATATATATATTTTTTTTTTAAACTTGTCGGAAAATTTTGAAAGCCGCGCGCGACACAACGGTGCAGGGGCGTCAACGTCATTTTGTACAAGTTCCCGCGTGTTGTTGTGTGACGCACCAATAAATCATATTTTTGAAAGGTTTCCGTCGTGTGTTTGATTCCCTGTCTGATGTCTGAAAGGCTTTGGTCGGCGGTGGAAGTGGAGTCAAGTGGCGGCACCAGCGGGACGCCAGGCTTCCCTTTACTCAGCTTCTCCAGTGAAAAGAAAAAAACCCAAACAAACGAAGTGAAAACAAATATACTGACGAAAGCGGCCTCCACTCTCGTACTGAGACTCCGCAATAAAGCTAAAACGTATCGCAGCGTCAGGGCGGAGTTCTCTGGCGTCTTGACATGGATTCTACGTCAGGGTCCGGCGAGAGATGACAGGTCTGGAGCCGGTCGGCCCCAAACCTCTTTGCTTTTGACCCGCTTTTTCAAATTGGGGCCCGTAGTGGCACGGACGACGCCGGCCCAAACTTTCCTTCGGCCTTTTGAGGACGCGCAGATAATCCTGATGATCCCCCCCCCCCCCCAAAAAGAAAGAAAAAAATAAAAGAATGAAGGGGGCACGACGGCGCGACGTCAGATGGTGAAGAAATGACCTGGTTCTCTGCTTTTTGATGCAGAACCCTGCCGGCTCTTTGGCGTTCCACGTCAGGCGCCGTGTTTCGACGAGGCCAGGGCGACGCTCCGTGACTCTGCTTTTCCGCTCGTTCGCCGTCTCACTTGTTCGCGGTCTCACTCGTCCTTCTGTCTGTCCAGGGCCGGACCCGGATGCCGACGCCCTCCGGCGGCTCGCACCGCCGGGACCAGGACCCCGGCCACGCTGCAGGTAACACCGCCGCCCCGCGGGAGAGGCGTGAGAGCGCGGCTTCGGCCAGAAATATAAATATGATCGCTGACTGTTCCTCGCCGGCATCGGTGCAAGGCGGCGATGACGTCACGACCGCGAGGAGATTGAGGGCTTCGCCGGTTCCCGTCAACAGACCGCGGAGTGCTGAACGGGATCCTCTGTTTTTGGGGCGAAATTGGCTCATCGCCTGTTTTAACCAGATTCATATCAGAAAGTCGGTGGTGATGTAGTTATGTGACGCGCCGCGCATATAAATAACCCAGCTCCTCCGATGGCGGGAGGCGCGTTTCGCCTGTGTCGCGGGAGCTAGGCTAGTCGATCCCATCTGCGGCCATGTAGTGAGCTAACGCAGTTAGCACGCGGCCCGTGGATATCGTGGCGAGGAAGCCGGGGCCGACCTGCTCCTCCCAATTCGGGTGAGATCGACATAAAGCGGATCTCTCAAAGGTGGCGCCCGGCAGGGTGTTCGCCAGCAGCTCCTCCTCCCGACCGCGTCGTTGGGCTTCCGCTCCTTAAATAACCCAGAGAGGGAACCCAGTGTCTCCGCGTCGCTCCACGTTTTCCATTTATCTGATCCTCGCGCACTTTGAGCATTCAGTGAATAGATACTGTCCTTGTGTTTTCAACCTCTGTTTGGATATTCTGCTCATGCATCCACCCCTCTCCTCCGTCACTGTCTTCGTGTGTCGTCGTCAGCCGAGCTCGCGGGGCGGGCGAGTCCTTCCGGAACCGCGTGGAAAGAAGAACCCGGGGCCTCTGAAGGCGGGGAGCGGCCATCTTGTTCCGCGCACCAGCGCTCCCAGGAGGCCCCGCCGACGTCCACTTTCTTCCCGGCCGGGCCCGCCCCTTCCTCTGGCTCCGCCCCCTTCCCCCAGGCGCCGCGCGGCGACGTGGGCCGCCCGGGCCTCATCGTGATCGACTCGCTCCCCACTCAGACGGGCGGCGGAGGCGGCGGCGGAGGCGGCGGCGGCGGCGGCGCCTTGTCCTGGCCACATGGGGATAACGGACAAGGTGCCCAGCCAACCAGAGGCCAGAGAAACGCAGACACCGGGGGGCGCTATCATCCCGCGACTTGTAACCTAGCAACAGACAGGCAGAGCTTCCCCCCAGACCTGCTGTTTGACTCCGGCGGGTCCTTCCAGAACCACCTGGACTCCTTCCGGGACCCCTGCCCCGTTGGTTCAGTCGCCGCGGGAACAGTGGAGCAACAGCAGCAGCAGCAGCAGCTTGTCCCGCTCAGCTGGCCCGCCGCCAATCACAGCCCGCCTCCCCAGCCGTCCACCAGTCAGAGCCCAGAGTACTGTCTGAGAGCGTCGCAGCAGCAGCTCCTGGCTCTGCCGCACGTCTGCGTGTTCTGCGCCCGGCGCTACGCCCACCTCTGCCAGCTGCGCATCCACGAGCGCATCCACACGGGCGAGAAGCCGTACGAGTGCGCGCAGTGCGGGAAGAAGTTTGGCCAATTCTGCAGCCTGAAGCGGCACCAGATGGTGCACACCGGCGAGCGCCCGTACCGGTGCACCCAGTGCGGCAAGCGCTTCTCCACCTCCAACAACCTGAAGGTGCACCAGAGCGTCCACACGGGTGAGAAGCGCTTCCACTGCACGCAGTGCGGGAAGAGGTTCTCCTTCCTCAGCAACCTGATCAGACACCAGAGCATCCACACCTCCAAGTAGAGCATCCACACCTCAGAGTAGAGCATCCACACCTCCGGGTAGAGCATCCACACCTCCGGGTAGAGCATCCACACCTCCGGGTAGAGCATCCACACCTCCAGGTAGAGCATCCACACCTCCGGGTAGAGCATCCACACCTCCAGGTAGAGCATCCACACCTCCCAAGTAGAGCATCCACACCTCCAGGTAGAGCATCCACACCTCCCAAGTAGAGCATCCACACCTCCGGGTAGAGCATCCACACCTCCGGGTAGAGCATCCACACCGCCAGGTAGAGCATCCACACCTCCCAAGTAGAGCATCCACACCTCCAAGTAGAGCATCCACACCTCAGAGTAGAGCATCCACACCTCCAAGTAGAGCATCCACACCTTCAGGTAGAGCATCCACACTTCCGATTAGAGAACACGCTGGTATGTGCCAGAACAAACTGGGATGGCAGAAGGACTTTGATTTGCGTCTGAAAATGTTTTATTTTTAATATGTAACTTTGTGCAGTTTCACTCCATTTGAAATGATTTGTGAAACCTTTACATTTGAAAGATTTTCGTTTTACTGCTAAAACCCAGGATGTGGTGCTATTATTTACCTTAACAAAAAAAAGGTTTAGGCCATATGACGTTGTTATGATTTCTCTGGAGATACGGTTTCACTAGAATAAAATGTTCAACTAGTAATTTCAGGAAAACAAACGTCCAAAATCAGTTTTCGGGTGTGTGTTTGTTGATTTTAATACTTTTTACTTTGTGTTCAACAAAATAAGCTACAGATCACATTGCAGAAAATTGATCCTTCACAACCACACCACAACAGACTGACTGCCTTCCTTTTAGTTATTATTGTAGCTATAATAGACTGTTTTCTCTATCTGTCTAATTGAATAAAGAAATATTTCAACACAGATTCCCTTTGTCATGTAAACGTGATGTGATGAAATAAAAATCTATTTTCTTTATTGCAGCAGAGAGTTAAACACTATCATAAATATCTCATAGAAGGTATTTATGTTGAGGCTTTGACCACCAAAGGAAAAACAAGTTGTTTCAAGATACAAGATTCAAGATTGTTATTCCTCACATACATATACATACTTTCATACATATATGCAGTGAAATGTAATGCAACGCACCCGGTGATAACACACAATATGTCCTAGGAAAAATTTCTAATAGCCCAACTAACTGACTCCTAAAACGTAATACAGTAAGTCGAATACTTATAGAATAAAATGAAAATATATAGAATAAAATAAAATACAATAAAAATAAAATGGGATAGATAGAGGGAATATGCTTATGTATATGGAATAGGCAATTATGTATATACAGATATGTGCATTAAAGTGGCATGTGAATGTGAGTAAAGTGAGGTAGTGTTTGGGATAATACAGCACAGTATACAACTGTACGGCGCAGCAATACGGCATCATGAACAACCCTGAACAGTGACACAGTATGCGGTACAGTATGCTACGTACAGTACAGTAGGTAGTGGAGCCTAGTGTATGGCTCGGTTAGGACCCCTGGTGAGGTCAGCGTTGACAGTTCTTACGGCTTGCGTGAAAAAACTCCGTCTCAGTCTCTGTTCTCGCTGTGTGGCTGTGGAGGCTCTTGCTCCACCGCAGCAGCTGGAACAGTCCGTTGTTGGGGTGATGAGGATCCTTCATGATGCTGCAGCTCTGCTACTACACCTCCTGGTGTATAAGTCCTTCAGGGAGGGGAGGGTAGTTCCAGTGGTACGTTGAACGCAGCACCCTCTGCAGGGCCCTCCTGTCCTGAGCAGTACAGTTCCCAAACCAGGCAGTGATGTTGCCTGTCAGGATGCTCTCCACTGCTCCACAGTAGAAGGACTTGAGGATCCTCACCGAGACCCTGAATTTCCTCAGCTGCCTGAGGTGGTAAAGACGCTGCCTCGCCTTCTCACCAGAGTGTCTGTATGTTGTCTCGTAATATGTCCGTTAAAAATAGACGTGATCCTCAGAAGCTCTCTGGTATTTTCTATTGTATTCGTTCGTTCTGTTTTATGGGCTGAAAACAAAGTAAAATTGCGTCTATGAATTAGCCGTTGCCATTTTCAAATTATACTTCGGGGCCAGATCTAAAAACATACTATAACCGCGTAGCGGTCACATTAAATCGTGCCGCCGGCCGAATGTGGCCCCTGGGCCCGGAGTTTGAGGCCCCTGCTTTAAGGGGTGTGTTGGAAAATCGTTTATGCTTTCTGCTTGTTTGTTCTTCCTCACTGGTTACAACCGGCAGCCTGCATAGAATAAAAATTATGAACAATCTGGACGTTAATATTCAAAATATTAACACCGTAATAAAAAAAACTGTTATAACACCGTAGAGCATCAAGCTTTTATTAAGTACAGAGAAATAATGTTTACCCTACATATCTATATCTAATCGATCCTGTCTAGTGTCACATTTGGTGTGTTCTGTATATTCTTATATATTTGGTTATTTGTGATCTGTGTTTTTTTGTTCTTTTCTTTTTTGGCCTATTTCTGCACATTTGGCCATCTTTCTTTTTGCTTTGCTGCTCTTGCTGAGGACAGAGGCCTCAAGCCTCATTTCTCTCTCGCCACCACAAGGCACCGGAGGGGGGACGTCGCCTCCACACACTCCGCACAGCAGGTGGCGCTACGCACCCGCCGTCCGCCCGCGCCCCGCCCGGAAGCGGACGACCCGGAAGTAAACAGGAAGCGACAGAGGCCGCCATCGACGGAAAAACAGCCCCGTGAGGGGAGATGCCCCGACACCCCCGCGCCCCCCAGGCCCCGCAGGGCTGCACCGGCTGAGCCGCTCGCCCCCCGCCACCCCCCCTGCACGCCCTGCGCCGAATGTCCGCCGGCGCCATGGCGGACTACATGACCTTCCACACCCAGCTGGCCTCCATCATGGAGGTCCTGGCCAACGCCGCCGTGGCGGAGATCTGCCAGCTGGTGGACGACGGCTTCGCCCAGCTGCGGCTGGAGGTGTCCCGGGCCCAGCGGGAGAACCTGGCCCTGAAGAGCAGGCTGCGGCTCATGGAGGTCCGTTCGCGGGACCGGTGCGCCCGCAGAGCCCCGGTGCCACCGCTGGTGGTGACCTGCGCCCGGAAAGGTAGAGCTGCCTGTCACCGCCACACTGGTGGTATGGAAGCTGCATGAGTTAAAGAGGGGGACGTGTGTGTTGATGTGTGTGTGTGTGTGTGTGTGTGTGTGTGTGTGTGTGTGTGTGTGTGTGTTGAGGTGTGTGTGTGTGTGTGTTGATGTGTGTGTGTGTTGATGTTTGTGTGTTGATGTTTGTGTGTGTTGATGTGGTTGTGTGTGTGTGTTGATGTGTGTGTGTGTGTTGAGGTGTGTGTGTGTGTGTGTGTGTGTGTGTGTTGAGGTGTGTGTGTGTTGATGTTTGTGTGTTGATGTTTGTGTGTGTTGATGTGGTTGTGTGCGTGTGTGTGTGTGTGTGTTGATGTGTGCGTGTGTGTGTGTGTGTTGATGTGTGTGTGTGTGTGTGTGTGTGTGTGTGTGTGTTGAGGTGTGTGTGTTGATGTGTGTGTGTGTGTTGATGTGTGTGTGTGTGTGTGTGTTGATGTGTGTGTTGATGTGTGTGTGTGTGTGCGTGTGTGTGTGTGTGCGTGTGTGTGTGTTGGTGTGTGTGTGTGTGCATGTGTGTGTGTGTGTTGATGTGTGTGTGTGTGTGTTGATGTGTGTGTGTTGATATGTGTGTGTGTTGATTTGTTTGTGTTGATGTGTGTGTGTTGATGTGTGTGTGTCTGTGTTGATGTGTGTTGATATGTGTGTTGATGTGTGTGTGTGTGTGTGTTGATATGTGTGTGTTGATATGTGTGTGTTGTTGTGTGTGCTGTTATGTGTGTGTTGATGTGTGTGTTGGTGTGTGTGTTGTGTGTGTGTGTGTGTTGTGTGTGTGTGTGTGTTGACGTGCGTGTGTTGATCTTCAGATGTGTTTGCTTTCATTGTTTGTTTTCCAACGTCTTTCCTGGTTTGTTAACACTCTGATCAGTAAGATCAGTGTTCATGATCTGAGGGAGAAGACACTCATACTGAGTAGAATTAGTGCCATACATGTACTGCACAATGTACTGAATGTATTTGATATATACATGCAAAATTGCACAATTTCTTTTTTTTCGAGTGTAAATTGGTGATGCAGAGGTTTATTGTTGTTTTTTTTTATGTTTATTGTATATTACAATTTATTATAATATTATAATGATTCCCCTTTGTTTGGATGTGAGCGCCTGTAACGCCACCATGTTGGCAGGGACACTGTAGGATTCCGAGAGACGGGGACCCCAGGGGACCGCCCGGCTCAGGGTTGTATCTCACACTGTAGGGGCTGGGGCTTGATAACAGTAGGGACTGCGATGGGATGGCGGCGCGGCCTCAGAGATGAGATCTCCTTATGAGCGGGGATTGATAGGCCTCGGGGTGACGGTTCGATCCTCCTGGGGCGAGGCAGTGAACACCTGACCGCTCTCGTCGGGCAGGCGTGCGCCTTGCACGGCCGCCACCGCCATCTCTGTATGAATGTGTGTATGAAGGGATGAACGTGAGGCGTGTATTGCAGAGCGCTCTGAGTGGTTGTAGGTTTAGAAAAGCGCCGTGTACATTACAGTCCGTTCACCATTCAAATGAGGGTCAGTTTGCACATAGAGTGACCGTATTGGTTATCGTCCCCTTTGACCCCCCCCCCCATTTCAAACATGCAGAGGGTGAACGTTTGCGTACTCAGTTATTTCACTGCGATGCAGGATGTTACCCCGGTACTTTTCGGATACTGTGGTTTCAAACAAACGAAAAATACTGGCATACTAACTTGCCATACTGAAAGCTATGCTAGTATGGTTTTGTTAATGGCAGTAAAAGCTCCTCTTGTGAGAAATGAGGTTGCATAGTATTGCACTCGAGCCTCAAGGTCAGGGCTGGAGTTAAGTGCTCTAATGTCGCTACGCTTGACCTGTGCGACTGCGCTAAACTCCTCTGCTTTCCCTCCGTCAGCTCGTCCTGTTGAAGAACCAGATGCCGTCGCCGCTAAAGGAATTCCCGAGGCGGCCATGTTGGAGAACACTGAACCTCCATTCCCAAAGGTCAGTGCTGCACGATGCACGCGCGTTTGTTGTTTTCAGTAATTGATCGATTCACTGCTCTTAAGAAAAAGTAGAAATAAAAATCAGATGAAGTGTGAAACCGTCACTTGAGTTCCAGATGTAACGCATGAAACCGGAACTCAATACAACTGTGTCACGTCGGCATCGGGTTCGCTGAGCATTTGTACGAGTGCGCGAGCACAGTATCGGACCCGGAGCTGCCGTCTGTGCCGTGCCTGATGGGAGCCCCGTCCTGTCCCCCGCAGGTGGGGGTGGTGACGGAGCCGGACATCGTTCTGATTAAGTCTGAGAGGCTGGAGGAGGGACTGACGAGCTGCACCGCGGGGGAGCCGCCCCAGGCAGAGCTGGCGGGCAGCGGTACGTGCAGAGGAACGCTACCGGTCATAGGTCCGTCTCTCAGTCTGGCTCCCTCCCTCCCTGTCTGTCTGTCTGTCTGTCTGTCTGTCTGTCTGTCTCCCCGTCTGTCCGTCTGCTTCGGGTCCAGAATTGTAACTATTTTGCCTCTCTGGAAATGTACCGCCCAACGTCTGAGTGCTTGGGTGTTGACCTTTTCAAACTCTCAGATCAGAACCCAAGCCACGAGGCTCAAAGCTCAGTTGTTTGGAATCGCTGCCAAAACCTGTGTTTGATGAGTTTGTTGAGCATACATGGGAGATTTACTACAACAACTTCATTCTTGTCGTTGTCCTTTACTAAATTGGAATAATCTCCAGCTGCAGTTGAAAAGAAAACTCGTTTTTTAAATTATTTAAATCCTGCCACCAACCTTAAATTTGGAGCTCTGCAGTGATTCACACATTTCTTACCAATTTTGTGTTTTGTAGTTTTTTTTTATACTTAAAAATGTTTTCCTTGAACAGCCAAAGTCCTTTCCCTAGAAACGTGACCTTATCTCCCTGCTTCTTTCTTCTTCCGCTCCCCTGCCTTAGCAGGGGTCCAGTGTCGCCCCCTAGCGGACGAAGACGCTCGCTGCCTGAGCACAGAGGAGTCGCTGCACCTCAACCAGCTGGAAATGCCCCGAATCAACCTGTCGGGCAAATATGAGGCCGAGAACTTCGCTCCTCCCGTCGCACAGAGACGGGCGGAGGAAGAGGATGAGGACGACGACGGGAAGAACGTGCGGATGGATGGCGGACCGGACACCTGCGGCCGTGGTCCCCTACGCCCAGACCAGAGCAGCGGACCGGCGACGGAAATGGGCAACTTGTTCTCTCCCCCGGCGGCGGAGGAACGGGGTGGAGCCGACGGCCCCTGCGGCTCCTCCTCCCTCGGCGAGTCCGGCGGCGTCAAGACGGCCGATGCTGAGGCGGCGACACTGAAGCCGCTGAACGGAAACGCGCGGCCGGTGAAGGCTTCGGCGCACGGCTTGCACGGCGCGGCAGCGTCCGTCTGGGCGGGAGACGCCGCGGACGGCGCCACGTCCGCCGTCAAGATGGAAGCAGAGGTGCGAGCCTCCTGGTCTGAGGGAAGTTGCTTTGGGGCGAGTCCGTGTTTGTCCGCGCTCAGGGAGGAAGTGGAGATGAGTAAGGTTATAAGCAGCGGCGACGCCAGGCTCTGCTCCCAGAGCGTCCACCGGGAGAGCCTCTCCGAGGAGAGCAAGTCCAGCGAGGTGGACGTCGCCGCCTTCGACTCGTCTTCCTTCGACGAGCTGTTCTCGTCCCCCGACGTGGCCCGATCTCTGCTCGCCCCCCACAGAGACTCCGCCCACGCGGACGGAGCAGGCCTGGAGGAGCGGCTGGTCCCGGCCGCGTTTCCTTTCCTCGCCGGCGGCGCCGGCACTTTTGGGAGCCACCCCGCCCCGGCCGCGGACCCTCTGGGTGACGCCGACTTCAGAGCCCCCCCGGATGCCAGGGGCGGAGCCCTGCGGAGTGGCCCGGCCCAGGTGTTCACCTGCCAGCAGTGCGGGAGGTTGTTCTCCAACTCCCGGGACCTGGTGGTGCACCAGCGCTCCCACGCCGGCGAGAGACTCTTCCACTGCCCGCTCTGCAAGAAGCCGTTCCTCCACCTGCACCAGCTCAAGACCCACCAGCGGGTCCACACGGGGGAGAAGCCCTTCAGCTGCACCCAGTGCGGGAAGCGCTTCTCCCAGTCCAGCCACATCAAGAGGCACATGAGCGTGCACACGGGGGAGAAGCGCTACAGCTGCAGCCTCTGCGGGAAGCGCTTCTCGCAGTCGTGCAGCCTCAAGGTCCACCAAGCCGTGCACACCGGAGAGAGACCATACAGCTGCACGCAGTGCGGGAAGAGCTTCTCCGTGCTGGGGAACTTGGTCCGCCACCAGAGCGTGCACATCCGGAAATGAAATGTGAATGTATTAGTGCAATGCTGTATTGCGATGATTGTGGCGTTTATATTTTTCTAATGCGTGTGTTTGAACTGAGGATTCTGCAGCAGGCGATGACGCAGCTCGCTGGCTGTGTTCCGTTTTATTTACGTGACGCACTTCTGTCGTATCACAAAGTACCTAAAATTGAATTACGACAGAAAATCGCTCTTAAGTCGGACCTGGTAATCGTGCCGCCCTTATTTTAAAACAGGTACCTGGTGTAGTGCAAAGGTTTGCAGAAACGGTGACTCACCCGTCTCTCTGCCTCGCTGTCCTTTTGCCTTTGTGTCTTTGGGCCCAGCTCATCCATATGATGCTTTTGAAATAAAGAGGAGGCGTTGCAGGGAGAGCACAGTTTTAACATTTTAGTGAGAGTGGAAGCCCCGAGTCCAAACAAACCTCCCGGCTGTTCAGGGCTTGACAAGTGTTCCCAGTTCTTTCCAATAGCATTGTATGTTTTCTTGCTGTTTTACAGAGAAAAAAAAAAAAACAAAGAAAATCCTTGCTCAATACAACTTTAATCTTGCCTTGGCTGTCTCCCTGTGATATCTAGATTGTGCTAGTTGCCCCCGAACATTTCTGTGTCATGTCCTTATGAAGTAGATGTGTCAAGTCTTTGTAAAAACAAAAATGCTGTGTATTGTTGTCATCTATTGGCTTATATCTCTTTACAGTAATCAAAAACCAAATGTGTAACCTCAAACCTAGTTTTTGATTGTTTAACTAGTCGTTAGAATTCAATAAAATGTTGCATTTCCTATTTTCAACTTTTGCCAAACTAAGTGCAATTCATTTAAATACTCCAAAGTAAATTTTCAGTTCAATAATGTACATTGTTAGGTTAAAAGGCTACAAAAAGTGTTTCATCGAGATGTAAAAAAAAAAGTGAAAACCATGAATACAGATCGGGCCTAACAGGTACAAAATAAGAATAGCCTTTATTTATCCAGCATCTTTCATACACAACATGGTTTGCATTAATGGAAGGCCATTCAATTCTAAAAGGAAAAAGGGCAAACAAGCAAAATATATTTAATAAAAATAAGTAAATTTACTTAATTTCCCTTTTGATATGATTTAGATTTAATCGTTCATCCTCAGCAAACGATTTTAAATAGTTATTTTTCAGAAATAAAATTTCAAAATTCAAACACCAGGCTTGTGAAAAAGGCTTCACAAATAATAACAAAGTATTTTCAATTTGCACAAATTCCCTTTTCTGCAGCGTTGAAAGCCCAACAAGGCGCCGACGTCATCATCAAGCGGCGGCGGCGGTGACCCGACGTCATCACCAGGCGACATTGGTAACCACCGTGATGTGGGGGGGGCGCCCCGCCCCAAACACGTGACGTCATCAACGGGCGACACTCGCACCCACCAGAACCAGCAGCGCCTCCGCCGCCTGAACGCGCTGACCCGCTGACAGCCACCCCGAGCCGCCGGGCGCACCCCCCCCACGCCCCGGTGCTCCTCCGTCGGCGCCTCCTCGCTCCGCGCCGATTTTGTCCGGCGCAGCTGACATGGCGGCGATGGCGGACTGCGTCGGCTTCCAGGCGCAGATCGCCGCGATCATCGAGATGCTGGCGAACTCCGCGGTGGTGGAGATCTGCAAGCTGGTGGACGACGGCTACGCGGCCCTGCGCTCCCAGATGGAGCGGGAGCGGGAGCGGAGCCGCGGGGAGAAGCAGCTGCTGCGCCAGAAGATCCGGGAGATGGACGTGAAGCTCCGCAGCTCCGAGAGGAGGACGAGGAGACGCGGCCAGCGGGACGAGGCGCACGCCGCCAGGCTCGGGCCCGCCGGAGCCACGGACCGCCAGTTGTGTGAGTTACCCCCTCCCCCCCCCGGGTGTCGACGCGTCGGGCGCCGCCTCCCTCCGGACGTTGCAGATCCGACCCGAGCGGCGTCCGGAGCGGCTCAGCCCGGATGTTCTCCAAAGCAGAGCGGGTGGATTCATCCACTGTAGTTGCTCCTACGGTTCCGTTCCGATTCACTCCATTGTACCCGAGTTCAATAGAGTGAGATGATGATGATGATGATGATAATAAAGAGAAATACAATGATTAAAACCTCTATTATCAATTAGAAAAGATGCGCAGCTCGTCACGTTGAAGAAGCATCCGTGAAGACTGACCTTTCACACCCAAGCACTTCCAGACGGCAGCGCCCGAACGCCTCCGGCCCGTCCCTGGGAGGGACCTCCCGGGACGTAGCCTTCATAAACCCACATGTCCGTCTCTGTTGATGTTGTATAAGTTGTTCTGTGTCTGACACGATGTCGCCCGCCTGTAGACGCGGCGCCTGGTGACGCCACAGGACTCATTGGCGCCACCGCAATGATTGTGTTGTTTCTCTCACCTCCCGTCCTGCAGCGTCTGGCGACCGTTTGTTGCAGGAGCCCCCGCCCTCAGCCCCCGCCGCCGAGGACGAGCCCTTCCCGCTGCCGCCCCAGGTGAGCCCTCCCTCCCCGCCGCCTCCGGCAAAACATTCAGGCTCGCAAAGCGAGGCGGCTTGGGTTCAGTGCGGCGGGTGAGCGCTCGTTGCCGGTCCGAACGGCGGTTCGCATCAAAAAGGAGGCGGGGAAGTACCGGGACGACGTACGAGACCGGGTGGGGAAAGCATACAAACGCCCACAATGCGTTGTGACTGCGATGCTTTGCGGTGAGGGGAAAACCAACCATACGCGAGAGGAATCAGTTGTAATGGTCAGTGATTCCAAGGAGACGTGGATCTTTTTTCCCTGCCGTACCCCCTCCTTCCTCCGTCGCGAGTCGTCTCTTCTTAGCAGCCCAAGCAGCGGGGGGCCGGAGGGGGTCCCTGAAGTGCCGGGCTCGGCTGGGGGGGGTGGGGGTGTCCAGGCCCGGGCGACGGTTTTCATTAGGGTTCAGACGGTTTATTGCCAGCGCTCGGTGTCTACGGTGCGTTCAAGGCAACTCCATGCACGGCACGCACGCCGGCCGCTTTTAAGCCCTAACCCTGCGAGGAGATAACAGGCGTGTCTGGTCGTCGGGCGGAGTCGTCGCTCGTCTGAGAGCACACTTATAAGAATCGGAACAGTTTCTTTAAAAGAGTAACTATTGTTTTGTGTTTTTTTTGTGCGCTGGACGATAGCGTGCGTATGGAGTGTTTAGTGCGCAATTTCAGACACAAAAGTCATAATTTTAACATCATATCACAACTTCAACTGATAATGTCAGTGTCTGGAGATTGTGTGGCCTCTCCACACACCGTGCGACGTCGTTGACACCGTCTGCCTGAGGGATCGTAACGGTTTTCTGCCGCGGAGGTTTGTGCGGTCGCGTGATGTCGACTGTGACTGCAGGAGGACCCCAAGGCGCCGGTGGTGAAGCAGGAGCAAGCGGAGAGGGCCGACTGCAACCTGGACCTCAAGGTGGAGGTCAACATCAGGGCGGACTGCGCTCTCTCCTCCGGTGAGTGTCGGGTGGGGCTGAACCCACATGAGCGTCGTTACTTCCACGGTTCAACATTGGTAACGTTTGTTAATGTCTCTCCTCCGTCAGCCCTGGACACCGGCGGAGAAGTAAACCCCGGCGAGGGATCCCTGGAGTCCAACACGTCTCAGATGTCTCCTCTGCCCGGCGACGACACTGTGGACCTGACCTGTCGGCCCCGGGCAAAGCTAAAGCCCGCCGCACCCGTTATCGGAGGCGCGTGCGCTGCGGGAGGAGGCGCCCTGGTCGGCGGGAGCGCAGCGGAGGCGGAGATGAAGATCCAGACGGGGGTGGGGGAGGAGCGGCGGCCGACCCTCCCGTCGCCCGTCCCGGACGAGCAGAGCCCGGAGCGGCTGAGCGGCCTGGGCCTGGACCTGGCCTGGATGCAGGAGCGGGTCAGCCACCTCGGGGCGGCGTTCGCCGTGGCCCAGCTGGGCCTGGGCAACGCGGAGCCCCTCCCCGCCCCGGCCTCCTTCCCGGCACAGGGCGGGGCGGGCGACGCCCACCCGGATGCCCCGCCCGCCATGCTCTTCCCTGGCGCCGCTCACGACATGGCCGCCTTCGCCGCCTCCTTTGACTTGTCCGCCCCCGTGGCCCCGTCCGCTCCGGCCCCGCCCTCCGCCGGCTCCCCCGACCAGAATGGGCCCTACAGGGGCGGGCGCGCGGCGGCGCCCAAGGAGCCCATGCTGTGCGGCTTGTGCGGCCGCGTGTTCCCCAGCCCGGCGGCGCTGGAACTCCACCAGCGCGTCCACACGGGGGAGCGGCCGTACAGCTGCCCGCACTGCGGGAAGGGCTTCGCTCAGCCCAACAACCTGCGCGTGCACCTGCTGATCCACTCCGGGGAGCGGCGCTACCGCTGCTCGCTCTGCGGGAAGAGCTTCATCTCCTCCAGCCACCTGAAGAGGCACCGCACGGTGCACACCCAGGAGAAGCCCTACAGCTGCTCGCGCTGCGGACAGTCCTTCAGCCAGATGTGCAGCGTGCGCCGCCACCGGCAGCAGTCTCAGTGTGGGCTGTAGGCCCCCGGTGGCTTCCTGTCGCGCTGTTCATGGGAGGAACAGCCTGGCGGACCCTCCCTCCGTTGTAGCATCACTGTGGAAATAGGCGCTGAGGTGTCTGTGTTAGTCGGTCGACCGTCCCGGTTGTTACGAGGCGGACGCTGTGGATGGAGATGCAGGTGCAGAAAACCCTCATTGAGGAGACGTTTCGACTGTGCGTGGGCGGAGCTCGTCTGTGTTTTGAGTTAAACTTTGTATGGAACGGGCTAAACCCGCTTCAGGTGATGGAACCCCAAATCCCACGCAAGGGAGTCCATGCATCCTGTCGCCACTATCTGAGTGAGCTGTATTCAAACATGTAAGCATGAAGGGGGGGGGGGGGGGGCAAACAAAACAAGGCCTGAAGACATGAAATCCTAACTTATCCAAGTTTATAAAAGTGCTGGACAAAGTTCCTCTGGAACATCGCCCTCTGCTGACCGACTGGGGCACTGCACCCACACGTGAAACCTCATTAATGATGCGTTCATAATTTGATGGTCGTAGTGACACGGTGCATTAACGCACAATGTGAGATCACAGAAGCTGTAAATGTCATGTAAACGTTGCTTTGGTGATTCGGAGGGTGCTCGGTCCCAAAATTTACTTTCCGGCTGCATTAATTTCAGCACTCAACCTCCTCAACCCCTTTGCTGCTTTTTTTTTGCCCACTCTCTTTTAGGTGTTTATTATAAAACCAAATCAACTCAAAGCAGCCGCTTCTCCCGATCCACGCTTCTCCCTAAAACCAACACACTGTTTTTCTCTGGTACGACGGCAAAAGGCCAAGACAATTTTTAACTGAAAATCAATGAATATCTGATGTGCCGTTGCCATGGCAACGCAACAAACTATTCGTCTGTCCAGAATCTCCAATTAAACATTTCCCGGCCAGGGACCGCTCCATAAAACACACAACCGGGGTGTAGGAGTCAAGGGGGACGGGGCTCGCCGCGAGGACGCACCAAACCACTTTGAAAAAGACACAATCCCACATCTCCAGACCCGGCAGTGACCCCCCCTGGACCTGAGATCACGTCCCGCCAGCCTGCCCCTCTGTGCGGAACCCCTCGGAGAGTTTCTAACGGGTCGGTCGAGAGGCGACCGAGGCGACCCCCTCAAGAGCCTCAAAATCCGCCTCGGGCTCATAACCCCTGCAACGAAAATCTCCGTCCCCGAGCAGAGGACTCGAATCCACAACGGCGAGAACACCGCCGAGTAGAACTGAACCGTGGGTGGTGGCGTGTTTGTGTGTGTGTGTGTGTGTCGACGCCGTCCCGGCTCCAGCACCACCTTGCCTTGGGAGTGTTGTTTCAACGTCTGTCTCAGTGTTTGAAATGTGTGGTTGTCAATAAACAAGAGGTTTGTGTTCCACAGGACTGTGACCTGCGAGGTGAGGGGCGCGCAGCGCTTCTCCATGCGGAGGGAGGGAGGGAGGGAGGAAGGACTTCCAGCCGCCTCAAATCTTTATTGCATTTTTCAACTCCTTAATTATTTATTTATTTTCTACGCACTCATTGCTGCAGTACGACGACGCTGCGGCTGCGCTTTTCCACAAATAACTAATTCACTCAAAAGTCGTCTTTAAAGCCCTCATTAAAACGGTACTTGAATCTGGGGATTCGGGATTCAACAAAAGGAAAACCTGTTTTTTGGACAGATCGCTTTAAGAGAAGTGATTTCCCTCAGGAAGCGTCTTGGCAGTAAGTTTGTGACTTCTTCACCTTTGAACGAGGAGTCGTCTTTACATGTCTATATATACAGAATATATATATCTGATGTTCTGCCGTACACATTACCATTCCATATAAATGGAAAAAAAAAATAGACATGACTACGAAAACTACCAGTCCTGTGGATCGCAGGGTCTCCTTGGGGGGAAAACCCGCAGTAACGCGAAGTCTGCTGCGGCTTTGAAAGGTCTGAAAATGACGACGGCGGCCGAACGCAATCGGAGCAGCGAGGCACCGAGCGCCGTGGTTTGGGTGGAGTACGTCCCCTCGCGACGACGCCCCAGGCGCGGCGCCCGCTGCGCCGGGGAGGGCGGGCATCACGGGCGGCGGGCGGAGGGGTCCTCGGCGCTGGTCCTCCGCTCCTCCAGCTCGCCTCCCTTCCGGGGCCGCTCTTCCTCCGCGTCCAGCTGCAGGTTGTAGTAGCTGTGACGGCTGTTTGCGCGCCCGGCCGCTTTCTTCCTGGCAGCCTGGAGGCGCACGGACCGAGAGTTAGAACCGCCCGGAAAAAAGGTAACGTGACCTTCGGCCTTTCCGCCGGAGACGGGGAGGGAATCGCTAAGTCTGTTTTTCATTGTTTTGGTTTTTTTTTCAGGCTGATTGTCGGACGAGTGGCGGGTCAACAAAACCCCTCCTCTTTTTTGGTTTGTTTCATGGAAAAAAAAATTATTTAAAAACAAAGTTTGGGGCCAAATATGAAAGAGGCGTGGCAAGAGTTACGGCCCGAAGCATAAGTGTGCTCGTTACAGCGCCACCATCTGGATTAATCGCTAATTGTGTTTCCTGAGAAACTGCCACAGACGGTTTTTTAAAGCCCTTAACCTTTCCCGGCTCCTGAGGGTTTTTCTCAGAGCAGAAATATAATAATCCAAACATTGACAGGAAACTTCGAGGACGACGCGGAGCCCCGTCGAGGCTAAAAAAGGAACATCGGTAAGTAAACTTGGCAAATGAGCAGGCGACCAACCTTGATGTGGAAGTAGCAGGCGGTGCTGAAGCCCACCAGAGCCAGGGCGACCAGGAGCAGCATCCTGGTGGCCACGCCCAGCAGCTTGGAGGCTGCAGAGGGAACATGCCGCACCGACACGTTCAGCACTTGCATGTGCACAATAAGCACCCTAACCCTCCCGATGAAGCCTTCTACTTTTGGGGGCCGGGGGTGGTCTGGTGTCAGTACAGGGCGGGGAGCGTGTCTCTGTCGCAACCACAATACTGGAAGACACTTCCTGTCATACTCCTGTGATGCCTTTGCACATGATCACTACACTGCTGCCACTCCCTGTGCTTCCTGGCTGTAGCTCGCTGCTGCTAGTTGGCATGGCGCTGCTCCATGTTAACTCTGGACAGATGTGTGCTGTTATTTGTATTTCATCTCCACCCGTCGCATCCCTTTCTTGACTCGCGCTGTTTTTCTTTGCTGCTGTTTCACCTGCATTTGCCCACTGGGATCCGTAGAGTTGCATCTCGTCTTATTTCTTAACATCTCGATAATGATAGGAATAAAAATGCATTTGAATTGCGCCTTTCTCAAACGTAGCGTCAGTGACTGTTATTAAATGAGGGGAGAAGTCAGGGGACGTTTTGTAAATAAACTTTATGGTCAGTTCAGGGTCCATGATATCCGTGGAATGGTGTGAACCTGGTGTTTGTGTGGCTGCAACGCCGGCGTCTTACATTTCACGGCAAGAATGTGATCGTCGCTGACGGAGGAGAGATCGTGGTCAAAGACGCGGACGTGGTAAACACAGCCGTAGGTGCCTTGGTGCGAGTCGTTGGCGGCAGGAAACAGGAAGCGGGCGGAGTGGTTGACAGCCGGCATGGTCAGGGCGGCGGTGCGGTTGGGGCCGGTGAAGACGAGCCGAAAGTCTCCTCCCGGGTACTGAGGCTGGACGGAGCAGGTAATGGAGAAGCCGACGCCCTGGGACACCTCGTGCTCCTGCTGCCCGGCGTGGGTGACCCCGCCCTCGGAGGAATCGAGGGTGAAATGAGGTTTGAACAACAAATCTGAAGAAAGAAAAGAAAATGTGACACTGCCCTCTAGCGGACATCAACGCCACGTAACGTGGGCAGACACGGCTGCACAGCCCTCGGAAGATTTGCAGACGCATGTTTCAGGCTTTCTCGGGTGCATTTACATGGTGGTGTGGGGGTGGTGTGGTTTGAGCAGCCACACCTGTCCTGGGTCTAGGTAATTGGGGCCCAGGATCAGTGTGGCTGTACGCCTGTTGCTGGTTGATTGGTCGAACGAGCAACAGGGAAAGCCCCCATCCCCACACACACACACAGGGAGGAGCCTTGTGGCCACTGTGGCAGTTTTCGCCAACGCCAACAGGGTGGTGTTTTCAGGGCCCTCCGACACAGAGACACAGATGATGGGGTAGAATAGACACAAGTTTAATGTAGAGAGTGGGCCGGGTGGAACAAGCCCGGAGCAGATGGACAGCATGTCATGACAAGGGCTCCTCTCCTGTGTGAGTGTGTGGATGGGGGTTTTACCTGTTGCCCGTAAGACCAATCAACAAGCAACAGACGTACAGCCACACTGATCCTGGGCCCCAATGACCTAGAGCCAGGTCAGGTGTGGCTGCTCAAACCACACCATCCCCACACCACAACATGTGAATGCTCTTTCCAACATTATGGCAATACTCTTATTGGAATGGACGTATGGTGAGCTTTATGACTTCGAAAACAGGAGAAACATCTTAAATGTGGAATGAAAATGTGTTTTGTATCATTTGGGTACATAGGGTCAGGGTCCTGGCATCCGGGTTCAGAAGGTTAAACTCCATTCGGGTTTTTGAGTCGACCGTGTGGATTTGCTAATTAGCAGGGCTGCAACAAAAACATGGCAGGGGTTTTACTTTCTGAACCTGGACTTTTCCACCTCGGACTCTATACGATGCAAAATGCACTTATATTCAATGTCGTGAAAAACTCTGAACTGTGTGGTTAAAAGCAAGTAAAAAAGGTCCTTAAATAGTCTTTGAATTTATGAGTTCTGTCTTAATTCCAACATAAACATTTAATGGGACTTTGTTTATCCATGTTTTTCTTTCTGTCAACATTTCTGGTGTTAATCACTTCGCACTGACCCTGTACTCAACGACAACACTGCACTGAAATAATAAAGAGGGGACTTGTTTAAAAATCAGCGTTAAATGATGTTAGGACGTGTCTTACATTGCCTTTAAGGACAGACACAGAGACAGACACAGTAACAGACAGAGACAGACAGAGAGACAGACACAGAGACAGACACAAAGACAGACAGAGACACACAGTGACAGACAGAGACAGACACAAAGACAGACAGACACAGAGACAGACAGAGAGACAGAGACAGACAGAGAGACAGACACAAAGACAGACAGAGACATCACTGACCTGGTTGCTCGCTGTCCTGAGCGTTGACCGCTGAGGAGAGCAGAACCAGAACCATCAGGGGGGTCATGTCCCACAGCTGCAGGGGATAGTCCAAACTCCACTGACCTCTAACCAAACTCCACTGACCTCTAACCAAACTCCACTGACCTCTATCTAAACTCTACTGACCTCTATCCAAACTCTACTGACCTCTAACCAAACTCTACTGACCTCTATCCAAACTCTACTGACCTCTAACCAAACTCTACTGACCTCTACCCAAACTCTACTGACCGACCTCTAACCAAACTCTACTGACCTCTAACCGAACTCTACTGACCTCTATCCAAACTCTACTGACCTCTAACCAAACTTGACCGTCTCTATCTAAACTCCCCTGGTCTGTAAACTCTCTGCTTGGCCGTGACGTCCGTCCCCGTGTCAAATGCGGTCCAACTCAATAATATGTAACCCGGAGCGTCGCTGTGAACTCCGTCCTGCACAACACGTTTCAGTGGTTTGTTATTATCTTTCACCGCGTGTGAAACAATGACAAACTGCATCCGGACACCGAGCGCGGCGGCACGTGCGCCTGCAGGGAAGCACGTGCCGCGGACGCCATCGTCCCGAGGATGTGTCCTGGGGTTCTGGGTCCTTGACAAAGGTGCGGCCCCCTCCGAAGCTGCGGCGAAACGTCCGGCCCCACCGGCACGCGCCAAAGGACTTCCGCAGGATTTTCAACATCCCAAAAAGAAAACGGTAAGGAAGCCTCTAGGAGGCCGCTCGGTTTGAGACGCTCGGGGACTCTGGTGACCGGTCCCGGACGGCGTAGCGTCCTGGTTTGCTATCATCTGAAGGGCCAAGTTTCGGTTCCTACGGCGTGTCACGACTGGGATGGAAAACGTCTTTAGATGTGTGATGCAGTCTTTTGAAAGTCTTTTAGTGTGTCCCTGCCATCCGTTGGAACTTGGGATGACTATTCTTCACGGTCCCTTGGCCCTAGTCCTGCTCTGCCCGGCGTTCATCCTGCCGGTCGGGGTGTGTTGTCCTTCTGCGGGGCGCCCACCATCTGCAGGGCCCCCACGCAGGATCCGAGCAGGAGCAGAGCGTTGCGGAACAACCAGTACACACCAAGGCCGGCGGTGGCTGCTGGTGGACTCACCCAAACGTGCGTCTTGGCCTCCAATCAAAAGCTAAGACAGCATGCGCCCGGTGGCTCACCAGGGAGCACACACCACAAGGCCCAGTCCTTACTGCAGGGGCCCGGGTTCCACTCTGGCACCTGGCCAATTGCTGCATGTCTTCCTCTCTCTCTCCGTCCCCGTTCTTCTCACACCATCACTGTCAAATAAAGCATGAAAATGCCCCAAAAATATATATTTTAAAAAAAAGCTAAGAGAGCTCTCCCAAGTTTGTATCGGGTCAAGACAAGAGACAGCAGGAAGTGATGCTGCATTCCATGGGAACTCGCAAAACTGCAATTCATCCCCAGGTGTGTCATTTTGGTAAAGTGGCCCCACCCCCTCCCTGGTGAAATATTCGCCAGAGTTTAAGTGAAAATATTTTTTGGGGGGGGTTACAGTTTCCGTTGTGTAATGGTAAGTTAGTTATTGTTTATTTCCGTTGTTTGGGATTGTTTTCAAATTGGTGCAATTTCTGCCACGAACCTGGACCCTGTGCTGCCCGTAGCTTTATTTAATATTATACATAATAATAAAAATAATCACAATAATAATAATAATTAGTATTAATAATAATTATAATTAAATCAGGATTTGAAGCGTAATTTCCCACGTGAACTACAGACGTGAAAGCGACACTCCTTACCACGCCCACTTGATGACGTACAATGCGTGACGTCAGCTAGACCCGTCCAGGAAAAGCTAGCCAGTGGCTAACGGCTAACCTGTCTGTCGGCTAACCTGTCTGTCGGCTAACCTGTCTGTCGGCTGACCTGCAGAGTTCTTCCGCACATTCCCGGGATGGTCGTCGTGGTCTGAAAACAAACCGTTCTCCCGTCACCGAAGAAGCTCCGAAAGCTCCGAACGGCGACCGAAGCGTTTCCCCCGCGCCGTACGCGAGCCAGCACAGCCCGGCCGAGCCTCCCCGGGACCGAAGCATGTCGGGCCGCGCCGCCTTCCAGGCCCAGCTGGCCTCCATCATGGAGGTGCTGGCCAACGCCGCCGTGGCCGAGATCTGCAAGCTGGTGGACGACGACTACGCGCTGGTGAGCCTGCAGATGTCCCAGTGCCAGCGGGAGAACAAGGCCCTGAAGAGGAAGCTGCACCTGCTGGAGCTCAAGATGGCCCGAGGATACGCCGAGCGGAGGCTGCGCGACGGCCTGCTGGGCAGCCGGCCCAGGGCGCACGTCGGCGGGCACGACAGGTTCCGAGGCTCCGCTCCGTCCGCTGGTAAGAAGAGAGAAGATATATATATATATATATATATATATATATATATATATATATATATATATATATATATATTTGGAAGGATAAAGGGATGGATGGATATATACAGGGACGGATTTAGAGATGGATAGAGGGATAGATAGATGGAGGGAAGGAAAGAGGGGTGGATAGAGGGAGGATAGATAGAGGGATGGATGGATAGATAGGCAGAGGGGTGGATAGATAGATAGAAGGATGATAGTTTGATAGAGGGAAGGATAGATAGAGGGATGGATAGATAGAGGGGTGGATAGAGGGATGGATAGAGAGATGATAGATAGAGGGATGGATAGAGGGATGGTAGATAGAGGGATGGTAGATAGAGGGGTGGATAGAGAGATGATAGATAGAGGGGTGGATAGAGGGATGGTAGATAGAGGGATGATAGATAGAGGGGTGGATAGAGGGATGATAGATAGAGGGGTGGATAGAGGGATGATAGATAGAGGGGTGGATAGAGGGATGGTAGATAGAGGGATGGTAGATAGAGGGATGATAGATAGAGGGGTGGATAGAGGGGTGGTAGATAGAGGGATGGTGGATAGAGGGGTGGTAGATAGAGGGATGGTAGATAGAGGGGTGGATAGAGGGATGGTAGATAGAGGGGTGGATAGAGGGATGATAGATAGAGGGGTGGATAGATCGACGCGCTCAGAGAGAAAGTCCATCGTGTGGGAACGTGTTCATTTCTCTTCCTGATCTTCCAACAGTAACATGCTCTGATCGGTCCCTTCCTCCAAACCCTACTATCTCCCTCCACCTGCATCCTGCTGTGCATCCACCCGTACGTCTACTCCAACAAACCCCACGAGTCCCGTGCTCCACCCGTAGCATCCTACTATACATCCACCCCTACGTCTGCTGCACCAAATTAGTCTTTACATCGTCCAAAACCGTGGTTTGCATAAAATGGTAGGAAAAGTACCAGGACGACAGCCTGCACCCACTGAAATATTGCAGTTTACAAACACTGCACATTACGCTGACCAGCGTATCCCATAATGCACTGTGAGGGCGAGACGCTGCGGCGGCGTCATCAACGCCCAACGCGCTGAGGTGGAGCGGCTCTCTGGCGATGCAGTGTGTCTGGAAGGAGGTGGGATGGGCGTGTCGCAACTAGGGCCGCGCCCTGAAAGTGGATGAGTGGAGTCATCCG
This sequence comes from Zeus faber, assembly GCF_960531495.2. Classification (NCBI taxonomy): domain Eukaryota; kingdom Metazoa; phylum Chordata; class Actinopteri; order Zeiformes; family Zeidae; genus Zeus; species Zeus faber. The sequence goes on along the minus strand of NC_137191.1, from coordinate 35,522,242 downwards.
TCGACTGAGGCTCTTGGAGGGGAGGTAGAATCTCACCAAACGCACCGCGATGACACTCCAACGGTGTCCGGACGCGGCTCCCCGAGCGCCCGCACGGCGGGGAGCCGGGCGCCCACCCCTCCAAATGAAACCAGTTAAAAACGGGGCGGGGCGCGGAGGAGCGGGGCGCGGAGCAGCGGGGCGCCGCTCGTCGACTCCTTCGGATTGATTTTCTCCGCCCTCAGAGGCGTCGATCGGGGAGGGTCGTGGAGAAAGTGCCGCCGTTACGCACCGTGTCCCCCCAGAGGGAGACGTCAAATGAAATACACCGACGCGGTGCGCCGTCGGTGTCCCGCCGGTCGCAAAATGTGGCCGATTCGCTCCCCCTCCGCGCCCCGCCTCGGGGGACGACGCCTCGCTCTTCTCGTTGGAATGTCTCCGGTCTGCGCCGAGGCCCCGGGCGTTGGTTTCTGTTTTGATGGCAGGTGTCGGTGTGTGTCGCTGCAGGCGCTGTGTTTGAGAGGCAGATGGACATGGCGTTGTGGCCCGTTGGGTCGGACACCGGGGATGCCGGCGGCGGCACCGTGCATTGCGAAGCCGTCCAGGATAAGGTGAGCAAGCTGCGAGTGTTGGCTCATGAATGAGCGTTCAACATCATGATGATCAATATCTATGATGATGAATCATAAACCACTTTTTTTTTTGTTTTTGTTTTACTTTACATGTTCCCTTCCGACTCAGAAGCGTCTTCGCTTCCCTCTGTTGTTGTTATCGCCTCGGGCTGCCATAGGCGGCGCTGTTTCAACAGCGATGTCCAATTTTCCGGATGAAAGTGTTTTTCATGTTGTTCCTCCCTCATGTCTCTGTTTAGTCTCCAGATGTGGAGCTGGTGGAGCCAGAGCACCACCTGCTGGTGAAGGAGGAGAAGATGGAGGGAGAGGCTCCAGGCAACGAGGACGTGGAGGACGTGTCTCTCATAAGAGAAGACGGTGCGTAGAGCTGGGACGCAAATCAATATTGGGAATTGATGCTTCCCGTCACCGTTGAATGTCGTGAACCTCATTGGCTGTGGGACTGATGATGTCATATTCTGAAGCGTTGTGATATCGTGTAGTGTTCTGGGCGCCGCGGTGTGTAATCTTTCCCACCGGTTAAAAACTCATGACAACAGCGCTGTCGGCGGTAACACCAGATGTTTTTCGGGGGAGGGGCGGAGCGTCCCCGTTAGCCACAGGTGCTGATGACGGGTGGAGACCAGATGTATACCCGACGGGAGGTCTCCTCCCGCGATGAGCAGACTGTGCTGCCACTCTGCGGTGCGCCCCTCTAAGTTTTAACACACTTAGAATTTATAAATTCAAAAAAAAAATGTTAATTTGATGAACGGCGACGCTTATACGGCAAAAACAAACTCAGTGGGTTTTATTTCTATTTAAAAAAACGAGTGAGATGGATAATAAATGTGGTGTAAGAGGGGTGGAGAGGAAAGGCACAGGTGACACCTTCCCGACCACGTCCACAAAAACTAGGAGAAGTGTTAAAAACGGTTTAGTTTACTCAGAATTGACCCACGAAAAGAAATGTAACCTTGTTGTTTCCATGACGAAGGCCTCAGGTCGTGGTTCAGCCGTGCTGGTGCTCTGTGCTCTGCTCTCTGCCCGTTGCCGCCGAAAATTTCCAAAATCATATCCAGAGTGAAAACACTTTGACGCGATTTTTAGTCACACAGAGTCGTCCCGAGCGGCGGGCGGCACAGTCCTTCATGTCGACCTTGTGCTTTGGCGGTGTGACCGTTCACTGTTCACGCTCATTTTTGAAGGTCATCAGTAGATGTTCAATTCTTTTCACACGCACACACCCCACCCACTAACGCTGTGTCTGGGCCCTGCAGGGGTGGTGGAGCGCGTTGGACGAAGATCCAGCCTGCAGCTCCAGTCCGACAGCAAGCCGGTCTTCTGCCCGATGGGGTCGTCCAGCCAGCCGCCGCCGCCGCCTCGCCCCCCCGGCCCGCCCACCGCCGGCACAGCCAGAGGAGTGGAGGTCAGTGGCTCCTCTCCTCTACTTAAGCCCGAGCTCGATGCCCCACCGCTGGGCAGAGACGGCACCCTTCACACCCCTCCTCCTCCCTTAGAGCAGCAGAGCTTTGGCGGGCGCGGCGGCGGCAACGACCCGCAGTTTGACGTGTTTTGCGACGACGGAAGCGGTGACTCACTGACGGGGGAGTTTTTCCCCGAGGCCCTTGCGGACGAAGGGGGGAACAGGCGGCCATCTTGTTCATTCTCGGCCACAAACTCTCTGTTTCCGACGACCTCCGTCGGCACCAACGGATGGAGCCGCGACGGATGCGGTCTGGCCATGCCTAAGGGCGCGGGCATCATCCGCCCCGGCGCTAAGGAGAGACTGTTTGTCTGCAGCTACTGCGGCAAGGCCTTTAACCGACCCAAGAAGGTGGAGATCCACCAGAGGATCCACACGGGCGAGAGACCCTTCAGCTGCTCCACCTGTGGGAAGACCTTCTCGGAGGCGGGGAACCTGAAGAAGCACCAGAGGGTCCACACCGGGGAGAAACCGTACAACTGTGAGCTGTGCGGGAAAGGCTTCGCCTGGATACGGAACCTGAAGATGCACCAGCTGAAGAGCCACCCCGGCGTGTACGTGGACGAGGAGAGCTGGACACACAGCTCCGTCCAGGAAGGAGCCGCCGGGCGGTAAGCACCGCCCGCCGAGGCCGTTTCATCCCCGTCACCGTTGCTCCCGAGGTGACGGTGAGCGCTTGAAATGACGCAACAAGTTCCTCAAGACATGAGGACGGAGAATGGTGTGGAGCATGCTGAAGGCATCGCGACGACCTGAACGTTTTTAACAAGATGCAGCATTTAAAAGTTCACGGAGAGATAATTTTGTTTATTTAAAAAAAAAAAAACAATCAACAATTTTATATTTCCGCTTCAAGTTGAGTGAGTTTGTGGAAGCTGACGAACCGCCACTGGACATTAAGACCTGAAACGTGCTTTTCTGTTCCAGGCGCCGTATGATTCCTGTATCGCCTTTTTAGTCGCGTGAGATATTTCCTGAAAGGCCCTGGAAGCTTAAGCAACAATACATTGGGACTGAAACACGTTGATCTCAAACCAAGGCTGCTTGGTTCGCCACCTGAAGCTGGATCCGCTCTGAAGCTGTGTTCATGCAAAGCTGGCGAGGGGTTTTCTGGGTTTAGTTCAGTTGTCTGGTTTGAGTGGGAAGTGGAAAAACTCATCGAAGGTTAATGTTTGTAATGTGTCGACTCAAAGTTCTTAAGTTGTTTTTACTGTGTGAACTGTTCTTATACAATCTGACAGGATTTTTAAAAATACACTGAACCAGGAGGTTTATTATTTGATGTCAGTGAGTTGGAACAAAGGAAATATCCCTGCACCCGCTGTGTTCACACATGCTGGTTCGGCATCTCATACCACACGTTCCCGCAGCAAAGGACATTTTCTGGCTGCCGAAACTAGAAAAAAAACATTATTTTTTTTTGTTTCTTTTTATTTGTTGTTGTGTGTTTAAACAAGCGGCTTAGAAAGCTGCATTCTGCCGGAGGCCGTTTCCCGTCGGAGTGAAACGCGCCGGCAGTTTGGATTAAAAACACCGAGCGCGAGCGCTCCTTCATTCAACAGCATCCGTAGATGCAGGGGGAGCTCTCTGGCAGGAGGAGGTGCAGACGAGCGTGGACGACAGAGCGGCCTGCGTGGGCGATGACACAGCCTCCAGCTCTGATTGTGGACCGTACGAGAGCCGGCTTACCAGGATGACATCGGGAATTCCGCAGACGGGCTGCAGGAGCCCGGGAAAGGAGACATGGATCACATGCAAACGTGAAAACGCAAAAAGTCAGACGGTGGTGATGGACGGCCACCGTGTTGAGTCCCGGCGGGGAGCGGGTCACTGCTCCGATCGCAAAGCGTCCACGGCATCAGAAGGAGACTCGCTGTGCGGCTCAAACTCATTTGTGATGAAGGAACACTCATTTCCCCCCAAAGAAACTCATGTTGTTTTCCCCACATGAGGGGATTTCTGTAAATGCCAAAAAAAAGAAAAAAAAAAAAAAAGCGTTTTCTGTTGCGACACCATCCGTGTCCCATCCATGGGATGGGTTTCCGTTTAAAAGACTTGCTGCTAAGAGACTTGGGCCTCTGAGAAGGTTTAATGATGCTCAACCCACCTGAGAGCCAGGAGCAGGGTTGGACGCTCCGAGCGTCTGGTTCTTCAATCCTCTTGGCTGCGTCTCAGCCTGGCTGCGCAGGCTTCCTCCGGCGGCCGTGGGAGCTGCTGACGTGACGCCTCCCACTCCTCCAGGCCTTCGGCACAAGGTGTTGCCACCCTGAAGGTGGTTTCGGGACGGTTCACTTGAGATGTTTCACTTTTCGTACGCAAGTTGTGAAATTCTGCTGGGAATAAAAAAAAAAAATGTCTTCCTGTTGCCATGGCTACATGATTTCTTTTCATATTCCGTCACCGTTTTCCATTAAACCTGGGTCCTTCACGCTTGTTCTAGGTTGTACGTTGATAACATTCCTCACTTATTTGTGTTTTGAAGATTAAGCAAATGTCCTGGTTTCATGTTTTAATGAAGTGTTGTAATTTAAGCGACTTAAAACGTCGGGTGCTGTACCAGCCTGTGTACTGCTGATCTGTATCAGGTGGTCTTGAAGTAAACACGACGACCTGGATTGAGGAGCGAGCGAAGACTTGAGCCGAGACTCGCTGCCACAGCAGGAATGTGATTCAAAGTCTGGACGAGGATTCGGGGCGGATCAAACTATAGAAAAGAGAACGTGCCGACCGGTTTCAACCGGTCGGCACGTTCTCTCGGAATCCTCTTTAGGATGTGGCTTGAAAGGAACCGCCCGAAAACCGGTTCAAACCTGTATGCGGTTTCTCCTTGGCTCGCTGTATCAAAAGGTTTTTCAATACATCAATTTATTTCCTGTCAATGCAGCGTAGGTGCACCGTCGTTGGCCGTTTTTCACAAGTTACAGTGTTTTGGTTTTCACAGACTGTGCCGTTGGGAGGATCCAGGTTGACTTGAAACCTCTGATCAGTTTGCTCTGGCCCTGCTGCGCACACCCAAACCAGCCAGCCCTATACCACCCAGACCATTCAAATCCACCTAGACCACCCAAACCGTCCATATACCCCCCCAAACCAATCATATACCATCCAGACCATCCAAGACACCACCACCCAAACCGTCCATATACCATCAAGTCCAACCATATACCACCCAAGTCCACCAAGACCATCCAAACCACCCAGACCGTCCAAATCCACCAAGGCCACCCAAACCGTCAATACCACCTAAACCGTCCATACCACCCAGACCATCCATATACCATGTAGACCATCCAAAACATCACCACCCAGACCATCCATATACCATCCAGACCACCAAGACCATCCATATTCCATCAAGACCATTCAAAACACCACCCAGACCATCCATATACCATCAAGACCATCCTTATACCACCCAAGTCCACTTAAGACCATCCAAACTGTCATACCACCCAGACCATCCATATACCATCAAGACCATCCATGTACCACCCAAGTCCACCAAGACCATCCAGACGTCCAAATCCACCAAGACCACCCAAACCGTCTATACCACCTAAACCGTCCATACCACCCAGACCATCCATATACCATGCAGACCATCCATACCACCAAGACCATCCATATACCATCAAGACCATTCAAAACACCACCCAAACCGTCCATACCACCCAGACCATCCAAACCACCCAGACGGTCCAAATCCACCAAGACCACCCAAACCATCTATACCACCAAGACCATCCATATACCATCAAGACCATCAAAAACACCACCACCCAAGTCCACCAAGACCATCCAAACCGCCCATACCACCCAGACCGTCCAGACTATCCATATACCACCAAAATCCACCAAGACCAGCCAAACCATCAATACCACCTAAACCGTCCATACCCCCCAGACCATCCATATACCATGCAGACCATTCAAAACACTACCACCCAGACCATCCATATACCATCCAGGCCATCCAAAACACCACCACCCAGACCATTCACACCACCAGGACCATCTATATGCCATCCAGACCATCCATCTACTATCAAGACCACCCAAAGCTGTCAATACCACCCAGACCATCAAAAACACCACCATCCAGACACCCAGACCATCCAAAACAATACATACCACCAAACAAGATGCTTGACAATGGCCAAAAATCTGGGAGAGGGTTATTGTCGAGCCTGGGCTCCTGGTGGAGCTGGTGCAGCCTACGCCCTCTGGTCTGAGAGCGCGTCGGTCACACTTGGTGTTTCCTTCCCCGTGTGGCTACAGGTTCCTGCCGCGCAGCGAGAGGATGACGTGGTGCTGGTGAAGGTGGAGGAGGCGGAGCCTGAAACGCACGACTCCACCCAAACGTCTCTGAGCATCCAGGAGGGTGAGGGAGTGCTGCCACGGCCACAGCGGGCCCCCGCTTCCATTACAATCACCATAGAAATGTGCAATGTCAGGCACCCACGGTATCCATCTGGATATCTGCTCACATATTAAAATTCCATCTTTAAGGACACCTCTGATATTTTGCATTTCTTTAAGAAATGTAATGCTTTTTTTATTTGCTTCCTGCTGAAATTGTTTGATTGCACAGTCACAAGTTACCAACTGTTTCAGGCACCAATAGTAAAAAATGTCAAGCCCTCGTTAAATAAAGGCCAAATCAGATTTCAAAATATTAGGAAACTAGTTTCTCTAGTTTATGTACAAAAACCCGGTGAGATAAATATATTTCAGTGTTTGATTGACCTTTGCCGTCCGACATAAACCGTCTTGTTTTCCTGCCAGGACTGGTGGAGTCCAGCACGGACGATTTCAGAGGTGTGCTGTCGTTGGACGAGCTCAACCAGACGTCCACGCAGGCGCTGCAGGACCTCCAGGAGTCCGGACGGGGATTCTCAGAGGTCAGCTTCGGCCCTTCGTCGCTGTGGACCAACGGGGGGAGCGGGTTCTGCCCGGGGGACGGCCTCCCGCGGCCCTCCTCCCACTGCGCCCCCCTCTCCTACTCCCCCAGCCCGTTTGGGAGTGCAGAGCCCGGCGGTTCTAGGAGAGGAATGGGTCCAAGAAGTTCTGCGGGGAGGGGGTTGGGTCCAGGGAGTATCAGGGGCAGGAGAATGGGCCTGGGGAGTTCTGCGAGTAGAGGGTTGGGTCTAGGGAGCTCTACAGGGAGGGGGATGGGTCCAGGGAGTTCTTCGGGGGGAGGATTGGGTCCAGGGAGTTCTACAGGTGGAGGGTTGGGTCCAGGGAGTTCTACAGGTGGAGGGTTGGGTCCAGGGAGTTCTGCGGGGGGAGGGTTGGCCGCTGGGAGCTCCGGTGGCTTCCACACTGCCTTCTCAGCATTCGCTCAAAGCCCGGTTATCAATCTGTCGGAGGAGTCTCGTCCCGCTCAGCTGGTCGCTCCGGTCCGGCCGCCCCGGTTCTCCGGTCCGGGAGCTGAACCCTACCTGGCCCAGGGTCCGCAACCCGGGCCCGTCTCCTCCGGAGGGCAGAGGACCCCCAAGAAGAGGTCCTGCCTGTGCGGCTTCTGTGGCAAGGGCTTTACCTCTCAGGCGAACCTGGAGTCCCACCTCAGGATTCACACGGGCGAGCGGCCCTACGGCTGCGGCGTCTGCGGGAAGAAGTTCTCCCAGTTCTGGAACCTGAAGATCCACCGGAACGTCCACACGGGCGAGAGGCCCTACCAGTGCCCGCACTGCCCGGAGAGGTACGCCGACCCCAGCAACCTCAAGAAGCATCAGAAGAGACACCACCCGAGACCGGACCTCGAGGCTTAGATAAGGGGGCTTGGGGCTCGCTGGGCACCTGCTCTGATGGTCCCCGGCGCTGTGGGTTGGCAGCATCGGGATGTGGGACGGAGGGAAATACGAAAGTCACGTCAGGTTTTTTTGCGTGAATCCTGAAACCCAGAGGTTTCAGGATTCCCTCCCAGAGAAAACACTACTTTGTGGTTTCGGACCAAACACTGTGACATTCCAGATGCAGCGATGATGTTATTGATGACGTGCAAAGTATGGCAAGCCGTATGTGACAAAAGCTTCTGGAGGGGGAAATACGACGATTTTCAACCAGTGCTATAAGCGGGCTGGTACTCACCGGTGCACATCACTGGCACTTCTACATTTTACTCTTTGGCATAGCGTGACTTTTTTTCTTGCCTACTGGTACTTCTCACCGGCAGCCGGTGCTCTGTTCTGCCCTCTCAAGTGGACAAATCAAGTGGATGTTGTGAAATATATCATATTCCATTGAGTCGGAGCACACACTGTCTTTTAATTATGAGAACGCACAAGCTACGAATTCCAGCTGGAGCTCCCTACCAGCACATGTTCTCTCCGCTGTGCCTCCCCGTCCCTCCAAAGAAAACAAACAAAAACGGTGTCTTTTCATTATAGGTGTATTTATTTTCCTCCATTTCATCATTGAACGAAACAAAATAGCCCCGGGTGTCCCGCGCTGCGCCACGCAAGCCATTGAGGCAAGCCCCGCCTCCCCGCCAACATGTCAAGGAGGGGAGAAGGAGAGCGCCGGCATATATTTATTCCCACTTCGAGCACTGTTTTTAACCTTTTATCACGTCAAAGTTGGTATTATTTGGTATCAATTCCCATAATAGGTGAGAGACAGAATGGCTCTGAACAAATACAAAACGATAATCCTGAAGAATGTCTTATTTCCAAGATCCCAGGTTTTAGGGAGCTTTAATATTGAGTGGGTTTATTTCTATATTTTTTTTATATTCTTAGGGTTCAAGGGTTATTTATATTTGCACATTTTTAACAAAATTTCAATTTTTTTTTTCAAGATAAGAATGCTTTATCAATCCCCCGGGGGAAATTCAGGGATCAGTGTATCGTGTTATCTTTATTTTTTTTTTTATGGTACTTTCTTCAAAACTGGGGAATATTTCTTTTGTTAAAAAAATGTTTTTGTTAAGGGAGAAAATGTGTGTGCCAATGTGCTTGATTAGACCTAAATGTGGAAATGAGCAATTTATTGTGTCACAATTTTGTAATCTTGTATTGTCCAAGGGGAAGTACCTGCTTTTAAATAATTAAAAAATATATTACAAAAAAAAAACGTGTGAATTTGTGGTCATTTTAAGATGTATGTGGGTTTAAAGTAAAGTGAAATTGCAAAGTTGTGACACAATATGAATATAGATGCTCATTCATCTGTAGCCTGAAGTGATTTAAAAGCTCATTTTAACAGATATCGCAGAGGGACCAAGCAATTCATTGATTAGTCAACATAACGATTGGTCCCAGTAATAGAATGAATGCCCATCTTCCATATTCCGGAAGGGAAAGACATGTTTTAGGGAGCAAATTGGACACGAGGCCACTTCAAGATTTTCAAGAGGAGAAGAAGATCAGTTTGCGCCTTATCTCACTCTGTCAGTTGCTTTACAAAAAATATTTGACAGGGCTTTCAGTCAAATCCAAATCTTTGATTAGTTCTTGACAATATCAGCATTTTTTTTTTTTTTTTTTTTGACAAAACATCATGCACAATTCCACACACGATCATAATCCTCGGCTCATAATCCTCTCAGACATATTTAACATTATTTGATGAACCCTGTCCGTCCGTGTGCTGTCTGCTTGGCAGGGTGGGACCCCAGACCGCAGCCCCCCCGTCACAGACGACCCCTGCAGTATGGTCTCCATCCAGACGAGGGCGCCAGACAGCAACTCGTCCCGGCAGCAGCAGGCGCGGCCCGGAAGCGGCGGCGCCCTGGGCTCCGACTACTCCCTGTTCGAGTTGGAGACCTTCTTCACCCGCTGGGCCCCTGACGGCGACCCGGTGGCGCCCCCCGCCGGCCCCTCGTGCTCCTTCGGCGGCGGCCACATGGAGGAGGAGGAGGAGGAGGAGGAGGAGGAGGACGACGGGGTCATCATAGTGGAGGCTGAAGAGCAGCCCCAGCTCGCCCTCCAGCCCAGGGAGGGCGAGGGCGGCCTGAAGCCCCCCGCCCCGTCCGGGACCACCAGGCTCCAGACACACTGCACTGCTCAAGGTAGCGACCCCCAGGGGCCCAACGTCTGACGGGGTTTCCCTGTAGGGAGGTGGTGTCTTAATGGGGAAGCGTGATGGATGGATGGATAGGCGGATGGATGGAGAGACAGACAGACAGACAGACAGATAGACAGACGGGCGGACGGATGGATTGATAGACATAGATAGATAGACAGACAGACAGATAGATACAGTGGGGCAAAAAAGTATTTAGCCACCAATTGTGCAAGTTCTCCCATTTAAAAAGATGAGAGAGGCCTGTAATTTTCATCACACACAAAGAATCCAGGAAATCACATTGTAGGATTTTTAATGAATTAATTGGTAAATTCCTCGGTAAAATAAATATTTGGTCACCTACAAACAAGCAAGATTTCTGGCTTTCACAGACCTGTAACTTTTTCTTTAAGAGGCTCCTCTGTCCTCCACTCGTTACCTGTATTAATGCACCTGTTTGAACTCGTTATCAGTATAAAAGACACCTGTCCACAACCTCAAACAGTCACACTCCAAACTCCACTATGGCCAAGACCAAAGAGCTGTCAAAGGACACCAGAAACAAAATTGTAGACCTGCACCAGGCTGGGAAGACTGAATCTGCAATAGGTAAGCAGCTTGTTGTGAAGAAATCAACTGTGGGAGCAATTATTAGAAAATGGAAGACATACAAGACCACTGATAATCTCCCTCCATCTGGGGCTCCACGCAAGATCTCACCCCGTGGGGTCAAAATGATCACAAGAACGGTGAGCAAACATCCCAGAACCACACGGGGGGACCTAGTGAATGACCTGCAGAGAGCTGGGACCAAAGTAACAAAGGCTACCATCAGTAACACACTACGCCGCCAGGGACTCAAATCCTGCAGTGCCAGACGTGTCCCCCTGCTTAAGCCAGTACATGTCCAGGCCCGTCTGAAGTTTGCTAGAGAGCATTTGGATGATCCAGAAGAGGATTGGGAGAATGTCATATGGTCAGATGAAACCAAAATAGAACTTTTTGGTAAAAACTCAACTTGTCGTGTTTGGAGGAGAAAGAAAGCTGAGTTGCATCCAAAGAACACCATACCTACTGTGAAGCATGGGGGTGGAAACATCATGCTTTGGGGCTGTTTTTCTGCAAAGGGACCAGGACGACTGATCCGTGTAAAGGAAAGAATGAATGGGGCCATGAATTGTGAGATTTTGATTGAAAACCTCCTTCCATCAGCAAGGGCATTGAAGATGAAGTGTGACTGGGCCTTTCAGCATGACAATGATCCCAAACACACCGCCCGGGCAACGAAGGAGTGGCTTCGTAAGAAGCATTTCAAGGTCCTGGAGTGGCCTAGCCAGTCTCCAGATCTCAACCCCATAGAAAATCTTTGGAAGGAGTTTAAAGTCTGTGTTGCCCAGCGACAGCCCCAAAACATCACTGCTCTAGAGGAGATCTGCATGGAGGAATGGGCCAAAATACCAGCAACAGTGTGTGAAAACCTTGTGAAGACTTACAGAAAACGTTTGACCTCTGTTATAGCAAACAAAGGGTATATAACAAAGTATTGAGATGAACTTTTGTTATTGACCAAATACTTATTTTCCACCATAATTTGCAAATAAATTCTTTAAAAATCAGACAATGTGATCTTCTGGATTTTTTTTCTCATTTTGTCTCTCATAGTTGAGGTGAACCTATGATGAAAATAACAGCCTCTCTCATCTTTTTAAGTGGGAGAACTTGCACAATTGGTGGTTGACTAAATACTTTTTTGCCCCACTGTAGATAAACAGGTAGACAGACAGACAGATAGATAGATAGATAGATAGATAGACAGGTAGACAGACAGATAGTTAGATAGACAGACAGACAGACAGACAGACGGATGGATGGATGGATGGATGGATGGATGGATGGATGGATGGATGGATGATGGATGGAAGGATGGATAGATTGACAGACAGATAGATAGATAGATGGATAGACAGACAGACAGATGGACAGATAGATGGACAGACAGACAGATGGACGGATAGATAGACACAGACAGACGGGCGGACGGATAGATTGATAGACAGAGACAGATAGATAGATATATAGACAGACAGACAGAGACAGACAGACAGACAGTACAGGGTGTAAAAGGTAACTTCCAATCTACAGTGTAAATGCGTCCTGTACATTCATACTCATAAGACTGTTGTTGTTGTTGTTGTTGTTGTTGAAGCCTGTGCCTTCAGTCTGAGGAAAAAGATAAAAAACACTTTTTTCAAGACGTTTCCCCGGTAAAATTAGAGTCCGGCAAGAAGAAGTCCAGTCGTCATGGAAACGCACGTAAACATAAGGTGGGAATTCCCCACGTGGTCCCACACCCCCGGTAGATGGGGCAACCGGAGCTTTGTAGTCATGTGATTCATTTGTGACGTCACAACTCTCTGTATATAGACGAGCGTTTGCAGGACACGTGTACCTACACACGCACGTGAGACAGGAAACTAGTGACAAGATTGATTATGTGCGACCAAAGCAGCTATCAGCTCGGTGAGTTTCCTAGGAGTGTGACGGAAATTTGGCGATAATAATAATAATGATAATAATAATAATGATAATAATAATAATAATGATAATAATAATAATGATAATAATAATAATAATGATAATAATAATAATAATAATAATGATAATTATAATAATTATAATTATAATAATAATTATAATAATAATAATATGGCAAATGAAACATTTCTTTTATATTTTCCTGCCTTCACTGCACCATACTTGTATGAAGCGTGAGAGAAATAAAGAATTTGATTCAATAATCAAGACTGTTATTATTGAACGGTGACTGTTGTTATTTAATCAAGATGCTTTATTTCTCACATGCTTCATACAAGTATGGTGCAGGTTCTGTGCTGTGGTCTGATGCTCGGACTTACACCACAGTACAGATACACTTATAATATGGTAAAGAATTTCACATTTGACAAACTATGCGTTAGAACACAATACATTGTATGTGTAAATAGATTCTATTCCTTAGTAGATCATATTATTATATAATAATTGTATTATTATTATAATTATAATTATTTATTGTTTGTCAATATTATTTATTATTATTATTATTTATGATTATTGTTTATTATTAATTATTATTGTTATTTAAAATTATTTGTTAGTTTATTATTTATATTATTTATAATTATTTATTGTTTATTATTAGTTATTGTTAATTATTATTCATAATAATAATTATGTATTATGTGTTATTATTTGTTGTGTATTATTATTATTATTATTATTAATAATTAATTATTGATTATTATTATTATACTTATACTTATAAGGGGATGGTAGCTCAGGAGGTAGAGCTGGTGGTCTAGTGATCCAAAGGTTGCTGGTTGGATCCCAGGCTCCTCCTGCTAGCATGCTGTAGTGTCCTTGAGCAAGACACTTAACCCCTAATTGCTCCTGATGGCTGCGTCCGTCGGTGTTTGAACAATTGTAAGTCGCTTTGGATAAAAGCGTCTGATCAATGACTAAATGTAAAAATGTAATGTAATGTATAATACTATTATATTATTAATGATTATTTATTAATCATAAATATTATTATTTATTGTGTATTATAATTATTATGATTGATTATTATTTATATGATTTTTTATTAGTAGTAGTAAAAATCCAATTATCAAATGATGTTCTGTGGATGTTTTGACACACACATCATAAGACCTCAAGCGTGGTCACGTTCAGGGTGTTATGGCCTGATACCGCAGCAGATCAGACGCAGGTTCGGCCCTGACTCTGTTCTTGGGAAACGTCGAATAAAGTTTCGTTCACCGTTCCCGGAGAACGCGCCTGGGGCGCGGTCTGACCTCGCCCTCCCCTCCGTCCTCAGTGCCAGACACCGCCGCCCTCTCGGGGCCCTCCAGGGTCCAGGCCCCGGCCTCGCAGCCCAGCTGGAGCCGAGCGGCGGCCATGATGAGGACCACGCAAGCCCAGGGGCGCTTTGGCGTCCGGATCCTGCAGCACGGCCTCCTGTCGCCGCAGAGCGCGCTGCCCAACGGCACGGCGGCAGGCGCGGGCGGGAGCCACCCTGAGGCGGGAGGTACAGGCCGACCGGGGAGGATTCCTTGGAGAATTTCACCCGATTTGTCGTCTTTAATCTGTCTGTTTATGTTTCGGTCATTTCCAGCAAAGAAACCAAATGTTCCGCTGGCGTTTGAATGAAGGGATGAAAAATATTTCTTGTGTGACGTGTAACATATTTGTATTCCCTCAGTTTGTGCTTATTATGGTACTTTGTTGGTGCTACCTCATTGGTCCCTGACCTTCTGTTAATCTGCTGTGAAATGTGTATAATGTTGAGACACACGGGGAGCGTGGTTTGGTCTCCTTACATAAAAAATGGTACCGGTAACGTGGTGATATAGTAAAGTTTGTACTAGTTGAAGTAATCTATTACAGTGAAGTAATTCCTGAACTCCATCGATTGTTCTACTGTCAGAATATACACTTCACTCCACATTGTTTCTCCTAACAAAGCACCGATGATCATCCTCAAGAAATGTTGTCAAATCATGGATATCCAACAAATCTCCTGGTCTTTGATTGGACAGGTGCAGCGGTGAGAGACATGGCCTCCATGACGGTGATTTCTCCGGCCGGCGGCGACGTGGCGCTGGCCCTGCAGCAGCACCAGCAGCACCAGCAGCAGCAGCAGCAGCAGCAGCGCGGCCTGCTGGGCTCACAGCTGGCGGCGGGGCGCGGAGGCCTAGCCGAGCGCCGCCGCCGGAACTACGTGTGCCGGGCGTGCGGGAAGGCCTTCTCCGGCCTGTCCAACCTGGAGGCGCACCAGCGCGTTCACACGGGGGAGAAGCCCTTCGGCTGCTCCACCTGCGGGAAGCGGTTCTCTGAGGCGGGGAACCTGAAGAAGCACCAGCGCGTGCACACCGGGGAGAAGCCCTATGCCTGCCAGGGCTGCGGCAAGCGCTTCGCCTGGATCTGCAACCTGAGGACGCACCAGCAGTCGGCCACGGGCTGTGGGCCCCTGGGCTGCGGGCCCATGGGCGGGGCGGCGCAGTGACCTCCGACTCGCACTGACCTCCGACCCCGCAGTGACCTCCGACCCCGCAGTGACCTCCGACCTACGCGCCGGCGGACCGGAAGGGAGAAGAGATAAACAGGAGGCGAGCCGCCATTTAAAAACCCAAGAAGGAGAATTAGCGACAGGAAATCGTTGATCTATTAATAAACGAAGAGACAACAAATCAATAAACCTTTTTTTCCTTTTTTTTTTTTGCGGTGTGAAAGAGACCAAAACTGGAGCAGATAACTCAGGAGTCTGAGGTGGAACGCGTTATGCTGTACGCGTTGTTTTTTTGTTTTTTTACCTTTTAAAACGTTAAAAAGTCCCCTCGGATTTTAACAGCAAGAGGCCGTAAAGCTGCTTAGCGATCAGGTTTTATACATTTTAACGCCGTCACAGCTTCAAAGTGCCTTTATCGTTCAAACAGGATCGTGCTTTACACCGCGCGCTGCCAAAGCAGTCATTTCACCGTGCAGAAATCCCCAAATAAACTCCGGCATTGGTCTCTTCAGGTAACGCCTTCACCCCGACGTCCGGGATCGTAGTCAAACCTGCGGGAAATCCACGGTTGAAAGACGCCGGGAAATAAGTAGTGACGTGGGGACGATGGACGGGCGGCGTTTTTGTTTGTTGCTTTACTTTTGTGGAAACCAAACGACAATCATCTGGAATCGGGACGGCCGCCGTGTCCTCTGACTGGAGTGTATTTCAGCAGCCTTGGTATTAAAATCTCTGACCAAAACCAAAACATGTCGTGTCTTCTGCAAAATCCAAAAACAAAAACAGGGAAGTTTCTTCTGATTACGCTGATTCCATGTCCTCCTCCTCCTCCCGTGAAAGGCGGACCCCTCCACCGGCAATAGAAACTGTCTAGAGGAACAAATTTGACATGTGGCCCGTTCGAATATGGCTGTTTATTGAATAGCGCAGACGCCCGATTATTTTAAATGAACGTGTCACTTCCTGTTGGGACGGTTTTTCAAATCATAATCATGAGTCTGAATTTAAACGTGTGTTCCGGCTGGCAAAGCACAGCCCGGCTAGCTCAGTCGGTAGAGCATGAGACTCTTAATCTCAGGGTCGTGGGTTCGAGCCCCACGTTGGGCGCACTACCTTTTGTCGTGTTTTTATTTATTTCTTTTGGCGCAATGTCGCCGTTTGTTTGAAGCTGTTTGTTCTTTATCTGTTCGTGCGGTCGTCCCAGGCCGTGCGGTGCGGTGCGGGGCGGGGCGGGGCGGGGCAAATAAAAAAGTCCTTTTCTTCCCTCAGTGGAAATTAATTTCACAAACGTCAACGACGAACGCGCATCAACGCGGACGCGTCTGACGAAGCTTCACACGACGGAGGACGAAGCGGAAAACACTGGTCGTGCGCGGAAAGAACAAAAGTAGCAGAGGATGGTTTCGATCCATCGACCTCTGGGTTATGGGCCCAGCACGCTTCCGCTGCGCCACTCTGCTGTGTGCTGTGACACACTGTAACTTTCATTATATATTTTGTGAGGCAATAATAGTCAGGGGCGGTCCTGGCGATTTGGAGGACCCAGGCAGGGAGGCCCCCCCTTCCGCAAGGCATGTTTCCTAATAGTCACACACAGATACAAAAATCCGCCCGAGGGCCTTCAAATGTGAGTTTTAACTAAATGACTGCGTTACGAGGTATAATGCCCTAAAAACCTTGGGCCCTCGACCAAATCAGGTTTGATGTCGGGGTGAAACCCACGGCGTGAGCTTCCCTCAGGACAGAGGAGGCAGAACAACAGACGCCAACAAAACACGTTTTAATGATCAAGGTGTCAACACTCACACATCAACGGGGAAACTGTTCATGTTTCCCAAGGAGGATTCTAGGTAAGTACGCCTCCCCCAGAGATCAGCAAATAATCTCCACCCCCTTCATCTTCACCTCCACCTCATCGCCGTCTTGGTCTTCCTTACTGAGTCCTCTTCTCCTCTCCACCCACTCCTCCTCCTCCTCCACCTCCTCTCCCTTCTCCCAATTCTTCTCCTTCCGCCGTTCCTCCGCCCCTCCCTCCGCCTCGCCCCCCGTCCTCTCCGCCTGCCCCCTGTGCTTCCTCTCGCCCAGGGCGCACGGGACACAGTTGGCGAGGAAGAGGAGGGTGGAGAGGCAGAGCAGGGCCAGGACGGCGCCCACGCCCACATCCAGCTCCGCCCCCCTCCGCCGCTCCTCCTCCTCCTCCGCCGCCCCGGCCCTCTCCTGGCCGGGGGACAAGTACACGGCCCCCTCCTCGTGGCTGGGCGTCAGCACGGCTCTTTCCAGGTTGTTCCGCCCGATGGTCCCCGCGTGGTTGCCGTCGCCATGCCGACCGCGGCCCGCCGCGTTGTCCTCGGGGTATTGGCCGTTGGTGGCGGCGTCCGGGTCGAAGCTGGACGTGTAGACGTCGCCGCCCGAGTCCACCAGCGTGTCCGAGAGGTCAAACTCAAACTCCTCCCCCTCGCCGTCCTCGCCTGCTGCCGGCTCCAGGAAGTCCAGGTCCAGGTTGACCCGTATCCAGCCGGACCCCCGGGCCAGACGCCGGGCCCCGCCCCCCCCCCCCTCCCCGCCGTCCAACAGGAGGTTCAGGGCGAGCGAGCGCTCGGCGCAGTCGAACACCATGAGTTCGGCCATCAGCAGGGGCCCGCCACCGTCGCCACGGGCGACGACGCGCTGGGCGGGGCCGGGCGTCACGGCGACCACACTCTCGGCCAGCGAGGAGAGGCGGAGGATGGAGGGGACGCCGCCGAAGGAGGAGAGGAGGGAGGCGGTGTCGTCGCTGAACTGCAGCCAGACGCTGATGGAGGCTTCCTGCAGAGAAGGGAGAGAAAGGAGGACATGAACCCAGAGGAGGAGGAGGAGGAGGAGGAGGAAGAGGAAGAGGAAGAGGAGGAAGAGGAGGGGGGAGGAAGAAGAAGAGGAAGAGGAGGAAGAGGAAGAAGAGGAGGGGGGAGGGGGGGAGGAGGAGGAGGAGCGCTCCGCCCGCTCGCCGCGCAAAATACCAAGAAGAGGAGGGGGGGAGGAGGAAGAGGAGGGGGGGAGGAGGAGGAGGAGGAAGAGGAGGAAGAGGAGGAAGAGGAGGGGGGAGGAAGAGGAAGAAGAGGAGGAAGAGGAGGAAGAGGAGGAAGAGGAGGAAGAGGAGGGGGGAGGAAGAAGAAGAGGAAGAGGAGGAAGAGGAAGAGGAAGAAGAGGAGGGGGGGAGGAAGAGGAAGAAGAGGATGAGGAAGAGGAAGAGGAAGAAGAGGAAGAGGAAGAGGAAGAAGAGGATGAGGAAGAGGAAGAAGAGGAAGAGGAAGAAGAGGAAGAAGAGGAGGAAGAGGAAGAAGAGGAGGAAGAGGAAGAAGAGGAGGAAGAGGAAGAAGAGGAAGAAGAGGAGGAAGAGGAAGAAGAAGAGGAAGAGGAGGAAGAGGAAGAGGAAGAAGAGGAGGGGGGGAGGAGGAGGAGCGCTCCGCCCGCTCGCCGCGCAAATCACCTGTCCGTCATCGTGCAGGATGTTGTGGGCCGTGACCGTTGTCGTGACAACCGAGGGGTGGGTGGGGCTGGAAGTGATTGACAGGCCCAGGCCGCTGACCACCTGCACGGAGAGGTCGCCGGGGGCAACGGGTTCAGAGGTCACTGTGATGTCACAGCGGCCCAGCACCCCGTCCCACTGACCAGAGACAACCTGAGAGAGGGGGGGGGGGGGGGGGTCATTGCTTGGTTTCCTTCTTGAACGTCCTGTTGATTGGTTCTCGTGTCATGACATCATCATAAGTTCATGAACGATGACTCCACCCACGTGCAGCGATGTGCTCCCCGGCTTCAGGCCAATCAGGTTGCTCGCTTTCTCCAGGGCGGCCACCTCCGGGTCGTCCACCCTCAGCCAATCGCGGACCAGCTCCGTCACGTCCACCAGCCAATCGGTGGAGCCCATCAGGTGCGCCACGCCGCCGTGGGCGTCCTGCGCCGTGAACCGAGTCAGAACCTGAACGCTGGAGCGCTGGAACACCACCGAGCAGCTGCAGGGGCCGGACGGGGGCCATGGCAACACCGTCAAACACCTCCAACAGCAACCGTCACACCACCCAAGACACACCCATCAAGACGCTTTGACAAGTGTGGAGTGTAAAGGGTTAACGCTCAGGCTACTGACGGCGGGGGCCTAATGCAGGGGCCATCCCTCGGGTTTCTCCGGGGACCACTGGCTATGTTTTGGCCGGGGCCACGGTTAGGTTTCACCAGGGACATGGGTGGGGTTGGGCCAGGGGCCACGGTTAGCTTTCACCAGGGACATGGGTGGGGTTGGGCCAGGGGCCACGGTTAGCTTTCACCAGGGACATGGGTGGGGTTGGGCCAGGAGCCACGGTTAGCTTTCACCAGGGACATGGGTGGGGTTGGGCCAGGGGCCAAGGTTAGCTTTCACCAGGGACATGGGTGGGGTTGGGCCAGGGGCCACGGTTAGCTTTCACCAGGGACATGGGTGGGGTTGGGCCAGGGGCCACGGTTAGCTTTCACCAGGGACATGGGTGGGGTTGGGCCAGGAGCCACGGTTAGCTTTCACCAGGGACATGGGTGGGGTTGGGCCAGGGGCCAAGGTTAGCTTTCACCAGGGACATGGGTGGGGTTGGGCCAGGGGCCACGGTTAGCTTTCACCAGGGACATGGGTGGGGTTGGGCCAGGGGCCACGGTTAGCTTTCACCAGGGACATGGGTGGGGTTGGGCCAGGAGCCACGGTTAGCTTTCACCAGGGACATGGGTGGGGTTGGGCCAGGGGCCAAGGTTAGCTTTCACCAGGGACATGGGTGGGGTTGGGCCAGGGGCCACGGTTAGCTTTCACCAGGGACATGGGTGGGGTTGGGCCAGGGGCCACGGTTAGCTTTCACCAGGGACATGGGTGGGGTTGGGCCAGGAGCCACGGTTAGCTTTCACCAGGGACATGGGTGGGGTTGGGCCAGGGGCCAAGGTTAGCTTTCACCAGGGACATGGGTGGGGTCGGGCCAGGGGCCACGGTTAGCTTTCACCAGGGACATGGGTCGGGTTGGGCCAGGGGCCACGGTTAGCTTTCACCAGGGACATGGGTGGGGTTGGGCCAGGGGCCACGGTTAGCTTGGTGCAGCTAAACTCTCGGTCTTCAGCTCCTCTGGGACTCTCCTGCTTTTGGATGTTTCTCATTTGGAGGCTGAGATAAACATGGAGCAGGTGTAGAGGGTATAGAGGGTGTAGAGGGCGTAGAGAGAGTAGAGGGTGTAGATGGTGTAGAGGGTGTAGATGGTGTAGAGGGTGTAGAAGGTGTAGAGGGCGTAGAGCATAGAGGGCTTAGAGAGTGTAGAGGGCGTAGAGTGAAGCTCCAAAGAGCACCCGGTGCGTACCCGCGGTCGGTGAGGTGGCTCCACCCTTGGATGGCGTTGAGGACGGGGTCGGACAGGGACACCCGCAGTGGCACCGACGGAGCCCAAACCGACAGACACACGGAGCCGGCGAGCGCCCCCAGCGCGAACTCCACCCGCGCACAGGTGCTGCCCACACCCGACTCGCTGCCGTCCACAAATAGGGTGGAGCAGTCGCTGGAAACCTGTCGTCAAGACGCAGGTCAAGAGGAAAACCGCTTGAAGGGGGGAAACCGCAGAGCTACGCCCGGAGCGACGTACGTGTGTGTGCTCCATCATCATCATCATCATCATGCTCCACCTCTTTCACTACGCTGTCGTGACTGCACTCGCAATGCATTGTGGGATAGAACTTGCCGGTGCAGTGTTTGAATACTCTACTTCACCAGACGTAGTACGTCCCCTTCACACTCTGTGCATACTCATGGAGGGTACTGTGCTTTGTGACGTAATAAAGAGTGATTTGCAGTGTTGACAGGATGCTAACATGCTAACCTGCTAACATGCCAACCTGCTAACATGCTACCATACTAACATGCTAACATGCTACCACACTAACATGCTAACATGCTACCATACTAACATGCTAACATGCTACCATACTAACATGCTAACATGCTACCATACTAACATGCTAACATGCTACCATACTAACATGCTAACATGCTACCATACTAACATGCTAACATGCCGACATGCTAACAGATCCTCCCGCACGTGTGGTACCTTCAAAATGTCCTCGTTGGTGGACCAGCACCTCACGGCGGCAGTGACGTCGGACATCTCTCCGTCATGGTCGACCGCCAGCACGACCACGGGGAGCAACACCCGCTCACCGGTCAAAATGGCCGTGTTGATGATGGAGTCACTCTGGAAAAACGAGCCTCCATACGTTCATTATTCATGCTTTGC
>NC_137191.1:35495816-35498316 GCF_960531495.2 Zeus faber | reverse complement strand
AAGTTACTTAGCTTCAGGATAAAATGAGCCTAGGAGCTAGGAGACCGTCAAGGAGCTAGGAGACAGTTGAAGAGGGTCTAGGGAACAACAATTCACTCTTCAGGGTTGAGGTTCATCACCTTCTTGGTCTCCCTGTTCTGGTTCTGGTTCTGGTTCTGGTTCTGGCTCCATCTTCCTCGGCAGCGTAGCGACGCCGGCGTTTGTCGCCTCCGTGAAGCCGCTCGCGCCGCATCCTGCGGTGGCGGCGGCGGGTGTGCCTGAGGGGTGTGTCCAGGCCCGGATGCGATCGGTCGTCGCGTCGGGTCTCGAACCAATCGCTGGGAAGAGGCAGAGTGACGGTGCACAGACCCAGCGGAGGCTGAGGGACAGACAGACACATGGGGACCAAGGGAACAATATTCTTGCATTGCTGGGATTGGCTTTGACCTGTGACCTCTAACGTTAAGATCAAACCTTTGACCTTTGACATTTAACCGCCAACCACCTGTGTGACGCAGGAGGCCTTGTGCTCCTGTGTTTCCCGGAAGGCGTGCAGGGTGACGCAGGTCCCCCGGGAGGCGGCGCCGCCCTCCCCCCTGGCGTGGAACACCGCCCTCACACTGTAGCTGTCCTGCCCCGACCCCCCGGCGCGCTCCCGCTCCACCCAGTCGGACAGCAGCGACGCCCGCAGCGGGAGAGAGAGACGCCCCAGTGGCTCCGACACCGGCTGGGACAGGAGAGCACCGCCCCAAAAGGGTGGAGGGGGAGAGAGAGAGAGAGAGAGAGGGGGGGAGAGAATGAAAAATAATAGGAAGAAGTTGAGCGAGGGAGGGAGGGGTGGAGGTAGGGAGGGAGGTAGGGAGGGAGGGAGGGGTGGAGGTAGGGATGTGCGCTGACTTAAGGATGAGGTGATTGTTTGCCGTGTCAGACAGAGGAGATTAGACCGTCCTGCCTTGGAGGGTTTTCATCCACGGAGAACTGATATTAATCTGAGATTACACTTAATCCAAGTTTCACAAATCAAACCATGGTGCCCTGCAGCTGAGGACATTGTTCTCCATTTTTTTTACGCTTCTTTATTCTGGTCTGTCTGTCTATTGTATGTTTAACAAATTGCATTATATCGGTATTATAAGAATGTTATTTTGCATTATCATTATTATCACTACTTATCTTATAATGCATATTAATATCATTGTCATTAAATTTTGTATTCTCCTATTTCCCCCGTGGGCATCAATTAAGTATCATTCATACTTCTCTTATCCCATCTGTTCGTACCTCTGTGCAATGTTTCAACCGACCTGATGTTGACGCTGAAGGGTTGCTCCACTCATCTTCTAACCGCTGCAGGACTAATCAGACGAGTGTAGCTTGTAAAACTGAGCTCATGCAATAATCCACTGGATCTGATGTTCAAACCCTCCTGCTGATGATCAGCTACAGACAGAAGTGCTCACCACCAGTACAGCACAGACCTCCCGGCGACTAACTACCACCACCAGTCCAGCACAGATCTCCCGGTGACTAACTACCACCACCAGTGCTACATAGGCCTCCCCATCCATCCATCCCTCCATCCACCCCTCTTCTTACCTGTGTGACTGAGTAAGGCCCAAATGAAGCCCGGAGCCCCGGCTTGGGGGCCTGCCCAGGAGGAGGCACCATGAGCAGGCTCTGGGAGAAGGAGAAGGGGCTGGAGTTGGAGAAGAGCGGCCCGACTTCAGCCTGGGACAGCGGCAGGTACTGCCAGGGCGGGGTCATCACCGACAGGCGGGCCGGAAGGGAGAGGGGAGGCTGGGGGGAGGATGGAGAGACTGAAGAGAGGTGAAGAGAAAGAAAGATGAGGATCGACAGGACCCTGGGTTTGGCCCCTGGCAACAGTGGAGCAACATCCATCCTCAGATCATAGAAAGAGATTTTGATTGATCGTTTTCAAACTGCCTCCTCTGTGTTTAAGCTGTTGAACAGATTATCCCACCAGGCGTCGGAAGGCTGAGGTTGGTATAGGAGCTAAAAGAATGGAGGCTTTCAAAGGCTGAAGTATTTATGAATACAGTGTGAAACTCAGAACACTGTAAACATTGAGATCACGTAAAGCGCTACAACGGTCACTGGGGTGTGGGGGTGGTGCGGATTGAGCGGCCACACCTGTCCTGGGTCTAGGTAACTGGGCTCGGGATCATTGTGGCTGTGCGCCTGTTGCTCGTTAGAGTAATCAACCAGCAACAGGTGAGACCCCCACCTCCCCACACACACACAGGAGAGGAGCCCCTGTTGTGACACGCTGCCCGTCTGCTCCGGGCTTGTTTCACCCGGCCCACTCTCTGCCGTCAGCCGCTGTGTTTTCAACGGCGTCGCGTGTGTGTTTTCGGAGCCGAGGCGATCCTGGCTTGTGGCGGGCGGACCCGCCGCGGTTAGCCATCAGGAGAGTAACACGCTGCCCGCGTGATTGGATTAGCGCAAAATTCTCTGTGATCGCCACTCTGCTCCGCTAGTATTTCTCAAATACAAACCTCTG
>NC_137191.1:35480816-35490816 GCF_960531495.2 Zeus faber | reverse complement strand
AGAGGGAGATAGAGCAGCTCTGTCGGCAGTATACTCTCAATGTCACACGGGACATCACCAGATCTATGAGGGATCTGGAGACTGACATTGTGGAGTTACAGGGTGTAGTGGAACCCACTGGGAATCGAGATCACATTAAGGACCTCAAGTCTAAAAGAGCTGCTCTTGCGGACCTACTAGGCACCAAGGCGCAGGGGGCGCTGGTCCGCTCTCGCTTCCAGAGCGCAGCACTGATGGACGCACCATCTAGTTTCTTTTTTAGCCTGGAGAAGAGCAACGGGCAGAGCAGGTTTATCCACGCCCTGAGATCAGACACAGGACAGGAGCTCAGGAGGCCGGAGGAGATCCGGACGAGAGCCGTGGACTTTTACACAGAGCTGTACAGAAGTGAGTACGAGGAGCAAAAAGAACTGCTTTACTCCTTTTGTGGGAATTTGCCCAGGGTCCCGGAAGATGTCAGTGCGGTGCTGGGGGAACCTCTGACCCTGCAGGATCTTTCCACGGCCCTGCAGAGCATGAAGGGGGGTAAGGCCCCTGGCATCGACGGGATTCCTGCGGAGTTTTACAAAGAGTTCTGGGAGGAGTTACGGGAGGACCTTTTAATGGTTTTTTAATGAAGTTTTTAAAGATAAGTTATTGCCAGTCAGCTGCAGGAGGGCAGTCATCACTCTCCTACCCAAGAAAGGAGACCTGCAGGAGATCAAGAACTGGCGTCCTGTGTCCCTTCTGTGCACGGACTATAAAATCCTGTCGAGGGCACTGGCCAACAGGCTGAGGGAGGTGATGGACCTGGTAGTCCATCAGGACCAAACTTACTGTGTGCCTGGTAGGTCCATTCTGGACAATGTGTCCCTAATTCGGGATATTTTGCACGTCTCTAGTTCTCTGGGCATTGAAACTGGGCTCATTTCGCTAGACCAGGAAAAGGCGTTTGACCGGGTTGAGCACCCTTACCTCTGGAAAACTCTGGAGGCTTTTGGCCTCAGCCCTGGTCTGATAGCCATGATCCAGGTTTTGTACCAGGACATCGAGAGTATACTGAAGATTAATGGAGGGCTGAGCGGCCCTTTTAAAGTGCGTAGAGGGGTGAGACAGGGCTGCCCCCTCTCAGGGATGTTGTACTCTCTGGCCATAGAACCATTGCTGTGTCAATTAAGGACGAACATCGAGGGTGTGTTTCTAAACGGTCTCGAGAAAAGCCACATTTTATCAGCTTATGCGGACGACGTCATTGTCTTAATAAAGAAACAGGACGAAATCAGCAAACTGGAGGGGATCGTCAGGGACTTTGGGCTGCTATCAGCAGCGAAAGTCAACTGGGGCAAAAGCGAAGCGCTGGCTGTGGGCGGATGGAGGGGGGGACTCTTAAAACTGCCAGGAGGCTTACGGTGGCGAAGGGATGGGTTAAAGTATCTGGGAGTGTTTTTAGGGAGCGAAAGTGTGGTGGGGAAGAATTGGGAAGGACTGCTAGGAAAGATACAGGGCAAGCTAAGAAAATGGAGGTGGGCACTGCCACAGCTGTCCTATAGGGGCAGGACGCTCATTATTAACAACCTGGTGGCCTCACAGCTGTGGCACAGAGTGGCCTGTGTCCAACCACCAGACCTGCTAGTTAGGAAGATACAGGCCGAGCTGATAGACTTCTTTTGGGGGCGGAATTTCCACTGGGTCAGGAAGGAAAGGGTCTTTCTGCCTAAAGAGGAAGGGGGGCACGGTGTGGTGGACATCAAAAGCAGAGTGGCAACTTTTAGGTTACAGTTTGTGCAGAAGTTGTTAACGGGGTACTTTAACGTTTGGAAGGACGTGGCGGGCTTGGTCTTAAAGAGGACTGGGAGGATGGGACTTGACCGCTCGTTGTTTTTAATGGACACGAGTCTTCTAAACAAGTCGGGCTTACCCCGTTTTTATCAGGAGCTTTTTAAAGCATGGGGGTTATTTAAGAACAGGAAAAGGGAGGCCGCAGATTCCCTCCACTGGCTCCTGGAGGAGCCGGTGATCGGAGGAGCCAGGCTGGATGTGCAGGACGGGGCCACTCCAGGACTGAGGAGCATCCTGAGGGAGGCGGGGGTCCTGACCCTGAGGCAGGTGGTGGCGGCGGCGGGGAGCGACCTGCAGGACGGCGAGGCCATGGCGGAGCGGCTGGGGGTGAGGTCCACCAGGATCGTACACCTGGTGCTCAAGAGGTGGAGGGAGACGCTCACGGAGGAGGAGCTGGCCCTGCTGAAGGAGTACGGCGAAGGCGCGGAGGAGCCAAACTCGGAGGATCCCTTCCCGGAGATGACCCTGACCCCCAACCTGGAGGGGTCCTCCGGGAAGCTGCTGCACAGGGCACGTTATGCAGAACTGGACCTGCACGCAGCCAGCGGGAAGGCTTTTTACAAAGAGTGTGTGGTCGTTTTAAATAGGAAGGGACTGGAGGGGCGGCAGGACACTGTCTGGAGGGGACGGCTCCAGATGGGGGGACAGGAGGAGCCGTGTTGGAGGAGTTTTTACAAAGCTCCCTCCAAGAAAAGGACGGGGGACCTCCAATGGAGGGTCCTACATGGAGCCATAGCTGTCAACAGCTTTGTTTCTGTTTTTAATCCCACGGTCGCAAATGAATGTCCATTCTGCAAACTGCCAGAGTCCGTGTTTCACTGTTTTGCAGAGTGCGACAGACTTTTAGAGCTTTTTAGTCTTTTAAAGGAAAGTTTTAAGCTCTTTAAGGAGGAGTTGTCCAGAAACTGTTTTATTTTTGGGGCTAGATACTACAGGGCCAACGCAGAGAAATGGCGACTGCTTAATTTTCTAGTAGGGGAAGCGAAGATGGCCATCTACCTCACGAGGAGGAACAAACTGAGGGGAAAGGAGAGTGTTTTAGGAAGAGTGTTTGTAGCGTTGGTCAGGGCCAGAGTCTTGATTGATTTTAACTTTCACAGACTGATGAAGAGTCTGGACGTCTTCATCAAGCTGTGGTGTTTTAACGACGCCATCTGTTCCCTGGTGGAGGACGACCTGTGCTTCCAGTCTGTTTTTAACGTGTAGGACTCTGTTAGTGAACCAAGTGTGTTTGTTGTATTGTCTGTAACTGTGAACTAGAGAAAATGTTAAAATAAAGATGCTTTAAAAATCAAAAAAAAAAAAAAAAAAAAAAAAAAAAAAAAAAAAAAAAAATCTCCCTCCCTCTCTCTTCTCCCCCTCTCTCCCTCTCTCTCCCTCCCTCCCTCTCTCTCTCTCTCTCTCTCTCTCTCTCTCTCCCGCTCTCTCCCCCCCCCCTCTCTCTCTCTCTCCCCTCTCTCTCCCTCCCTCTCTCTCCCTCCCTCTTTCTCTCTCTCCCTCCCTCTCTCTCTCTCCCCCCCTCTCTCTCTCTCCCTCTCTCTCCCTCCCTCTCTCTCTCTCTCTCCCTCCCTCCCTCTCTCTCCCTCCCTCTTTCTCTCTCTCCCTCCCTCTCTCTCTCTCTCCCTCCCTCTTTCTCTCTCTCCCTCCCTCTCTCTCTCTCTCCCTCCCTCTCTCTCTCTCTCCCCCTCTCTCTCCCTCCCTCTCTCTCTCTCCGTAGTGTGTTGGATGCTGCTAATGTGTCATTTCAGGATTAGTAGTAAAAGTCCAGCTCGTGTCAGACTCATGTAAATCCTTCATTTAACGCCAGCGCCCATTACGCCTGCTTACTTTGTGTTTTTTGTGCATTCCTCTCCACCCTTGACATCAAGCGGTGGATAAGATGGAGGTTTTGATTGTGAAATGACCCATTAAACCCTTGGGTGGTGAGAGCATCACGGAGCAAAGCTCGGCGCGCCTCCTGGCCCCGTCTGCAGGGGAGCGGAGGAACCTCGCCGGACAAGAGAGAAGGGTTTGAAAGCAGATCCTCGCAGGCGGAGAGAGAGAGAGAGAGAGAGAGAGAGAGAGAGAGAGAGAGAGAGAGAGAGAGAGAGAGAGAGAGAGAGAGAGAGAGAGAGAGAGAGAGAGAGAGAGAGAGAGAGAGAGCGCCGTGGGGAAGCAGAGGCGTCCGGCTGGATTTTGGATTCTGGATTTGTTTTGATCAGGTTATGATAGACTGGAGTTCCCTCGCGTGGTTAGTAGCAGCAGCAGCAGACAAGTTACTACTACTACTAATGTACTGTATAAAACAATGATAATGACGCACAATGTGTCAGTGTATGTTCCAGTGTGTGTGTGTGTGTGTGTGTGTGTGTGTGTGTGTGTGTGTGTGTGGTGCAACTGACGTTGGAAATCCTGTTCTGTTCTCCATCCAATCCTTCCGCTTCATGCTTCACGACCCTTCACCTCTGGAGTGGGGATGTAATGCTGTGTGTGTGTGTGTGTGTGTGTGTGTGTGTGTGTGTGTGTGTGTGTGTGTGTGTGTGTGTGTGTGTGTGTGTGTGTGTGAGTGGGTGTATTGTGGCGTGTCCTCCATGTCAGGTCACAGTGGGAGATTATAATCCGCCTCGTTGCAAAATGTCTCGTCCGGGGGAAACAATGACAGATGACTGCAGATTACAGCTGAGATTATCCAGTCGGGGATGGACAGAACAGAGACGGATAAAGAAATTATACAGAGAGAATGAGGGAGAATGAGAGACAGAGAGAGAGGAGAGGGAGACAGAGAATGGGTGGAGGGGAGAACAATACATTGACAGACAGACAGACAGACAGACAGACAGACAGACAGACAGACGCACAGGTGGCTGAGTATTTTAGTGAAGTGTGACACACGACATGATGAAACAGCCTCACGCTATTATTATTATTATTATTGTTATTGTTATTATTATCATTATTATTATTATTATTATTATTATTATTATTATTATTATTATTATTATTGTTGTTGTTATTGTTACTATTATTATTATTGTTTTTATTATTGTTATTATTATTATTATTATTATTATTATTATTGTTATTGTTATTATTATTGTTGTTATTATTGTTATTATTATTATTGTTATTATTACTATTGTTGTTATTATTATGATTATCATTATTATTATTATTGTTATTATTATTATTATTATTATCATCATTATTATTATTATTGTTATTATTGTTATTATTATTATTATTGTTGTTATTATTATTATTGTTATTATTATTATTGTTATTATTATGATTATTATTGTTATTATTATAATTAGTATTATTATTATTATTGTTATTATTATTATTGTTATTATTATTATTATTATTATTATTATTATTATTATTGTTGTTATTATTATTATTGTTATTATTATGATTATTATTGTTACTATTATAATTATTATTATTGTTATTATTATTATTGTTATTATTATTATTATTATTATCATCATTATTAGGGGTCCAGCTCTGAAGGCCCCATTGTTTTTCTTCAGAAAAATAGCTGTCAACGTGTCTGGCCCTCAGGAACCGTCGAACCCTCGGACACAAAATAATTGTCTTTGTATTCGGGGCAGTTCAGACACACCGTTGTCCAAGTTTGATCCGTATCGGTCCATTTTTGTGGGAGAAGTAAATAGAAAACTGAGTTTTTTCCCATCTCCGAAACATTTGGATAGTTTTTTTTATCACTATTGATAATGTCGTCTTTATTGCCGGACCTGATCAAGTCGCGCGAGTTTAGTCGTGCAAATCCCACCCACAGCCGCCAAGATGCTCTAATCAGGATTACGAGGTAACAGGGTTTTTAAAAAAGGCAACGGACCCCAACGAAATACAAGCAGTTTATCAACAGTCGGAGCAGAGAGGAGAGCACGCCGGAGCACCGCGACACCACCCTCCACAGAGCCTAGCTACAGTTTGGATGGATGCACGGACGTGTGAGGCCATCTGCTTTGAGGACAGCCCTATACCAACAGGCACCAGAGTGAGTTGTAGCCCTCACAATTCATAGAAATTCCAGAGATATATATTTCTACAGATACCTGTCTATATGTACCTGCACATCCCGGCACACAGTACGTTTGTATTCATTCTTAGAAATTAGGAAAATTCCAAATGAACGGTAATACTACAAATGTTTATACTAGGGTGTATTCCATTCTATCCATTATCAGTTTGGTTATACGTCTTATATGGTTATTTTATTCATATGGTTATTTTATTAATATAGTTATTTTGTTAATATAGTTATTTTATTAATATAGTTATTTTATTAATATAGTTATTTTATTCATATGGTTATTTTATTCATATAGTTGTTTTATTCATATAGTTATTTTATTCATATGGTTATTTTATTAATATGGTTATTTTATTAATATAGTTATTTTATTAATATAGTTATTTTGTTAATATAGTTATTTTATTAATATAGTTATTTTATTAATATAGTTGTTTTATTCATATAGTTATTTTATTCATATGGTTATTTTATTAATATGGTTATTTTATTAATATAGTTATTTTATTAATATGGTTATTTTATTAATATGGTTATTTTATTTACATGGTTATTTTATTAATATAGTTATTTTATTAATATAGTTGTTTTATTCATATGGTTATTTTATTCATATGGTTATTTTATTAATATAGTTATTTTATTAATATAGTTATTTTATTAATATAGTTATTTTATTCATATGGTTATTTTATTAATATGGTTATTTTATTAATATGGTTATTTTATTTACATGGTTATTTGATTAATATAGTTATTTTATTAATATAGTTGTTTTATTCATATGGTTATTTTATTAATATAGTTATTTTATTAATATAGTTATTTTATTCATGTGGTTATTTGATTAACATAGTTATTTTATTAATATGGTTATTTGATTTATATGGTTATTTTATTAATATAGTTATTTTATTAATATAGTTATTTTATCAATATGGTTATTTTATTAATATAGTTATTTTATTAATATGGTTATTTTATTAATATGGTTATTTTATTAATATAGTTATTTTATTAATATGGTTATTTTATTAATATAGTTATTTTATTAATATGGTTATTTTATTAATATAGTTATTTGATTAATATGGTTATTTTATTAATATAGTTATTTTATTAATATGGTTATTTTATTAATATGGCTATTTTATTAATATAGTTATTTTATTAATATAGTTATTTGATTAATATGGTGACACATAAAGAACAAGACGCCATCAGACTCATTGGCTGATTTTTAATCCACATGACAAACATAACAGGGCTGCAACGTCTCCCTTTCATGGAAAGTCACTTCTCTTTCACCTCATCCGCCCATTGTTTGAACATTATTTGAACATTATTTGAACATTATTTGAACATTGTTTGAACATTATTTGAACATTATTTGAACATTATTTGAACATTATTTGAACATTGTTTCCGTTCATCCAGGCTCATGAGGTCGTGGTCAAAAAGTGAACGTGTTGAAGAGGATGTTGGTCAACATCTGGACTGATAACATTTAAGCATCGACAGAGGAATTCTGGGTTTTCATCATTTCAGAGAAGAGACCCAAAGAGAAGAGGGTGGAGGCAGGGAGGGTGGAGGTGGAGGACCCCCCCCCCGACAGGTTGTGATGTTTTGATGTTTCTAATCTCTTCTCTCATGTCAAATGCTGCTGTTCCAGTAAGCTCCTTCTGCTGCAGAACACACACACACACACACACACACACACACACACACACACACACACACACACACACACACACACACACACATGCACACACACACACATGCACACACACACACCCCTGTCTGTCCTGTTGTTGTGTGCTTCCCAGTAAAAGAGAGAATAAGTGTTGAGGGCTGAAGCAGCATGAGGGGGAGGGAGGAAATGAGAGAATATGAAGCTTTGCAACAGAAGTTACACCAACAGGAAGTTGGCGTCAACGACACAGGAAGCCACAGACACACCCACGCACACACACACACACACACACACACACACACTGCTCTTGTTTGGGTCGTTCAGCGTGGGATGTAAATATATCTTGACTGAAGTGGTTTGGACTCAGCTGAGCGTCTTCATTCCTTTGTTCATGTCAAGCAGCGACACGTGAAGGTTGTAAACAACAACACCCCCTTCAGCACATCACCATCTACTTGTGCTTCATCTATGTCATCCACTGTCTGAAATGATGAGGAGGAGGATGAGGATGAGGAGGGTGAGGATGAGGAGGGTGAAAGGGGCGCGTCAGTAGTCACAGTCACTGTTCCGATTGGACGAGGGCTCCCTGCTGGAGGCGACGGTCAGCCGCTCCAGAGCTGATTGGACGACACACAGGAAGTACACCTATAAACACCCTGTCTGTGTGTGTGTGTGTGTGTGTGTGTGTGTGTGTGTGTGTGTGTGTGTGTGTGTGTGTGTGTTACCAGGATATGACGTCTTTTTCTCTGCGTCATTTTGAATGACAGTTTTTCTTCTGTGGTAGGACACTGAGGGAGAGAGAGAGAAGATCATTACAGACGTACTTTTTGTTTTTCTGTGCATGTGTGTGTGTGTGTTTCTCACCGCTCTGACTCTGTGTGGGTCCAATCCAGCGGTTCCGTCTTCTGTCAGACACTGTACAGCAAAACAAGCACACACATTACTGTATCTACCACACACACACACACACACACACACACACACACTTCATCCAACCTGATATACAACCCACATCAGTACATAAACATATTAAACAACATATGAAATCATATTATATGTGTGTGCGTGTGCACGTGTGTGTGTCTGTGCATGCGTGTGTGTGTGTGTGCGCACGGTGTGTATGTGTGTGTGTGTGTGTGTGCATGTTCAAGTTCAAGAGATTATTTGTCCCATACGGTCGTACATATATGCAGTGAAATGTCATGACGCCCGGTGATTACGCACAATAAGCTCTATAAACTCGAAAAATACGAAAAATACTCAAATGTGCGTGACGGACGCCAGGCGCTCGGGCAGGCGGCCGCAAGGGGCGGCGCCAAAATCGCGATTCTTGGTTCTATAATTATATAATAGAATTAATTGTCTGTGTTGTATTAAATTTACATCTAAATCCTCCTAAATGAAACTTTACCATAACTTACCTCCAGTACTTACCTCACAGAGCTTGCGTCCAGCAAAGTGCGGCCGCGTACTTGACCCCATCTCTATAGGAAATGTTGGAGCCAATGCAACAAAGCCTCCGTACCCAGTTTATGCTCTGTCTAGTGACGGTTGTCTCCTCCACAGATGAGGACACAGACTCACTAACTTGGTTTTTTCCTTGACTCAAAGGCATCCTGCACTACATGATTGGAGTGGCAGAGCCGCTTGGTACAGTATGTACTGAGCTGTATCTTTCCCACAAGGTTTTTTCCATTGTTTTACTTGTTTGATATATGGTAGGTACCATTTGTCAAAAAGGAGGGACATAGTTAGAGAATTAAGTAAACATAATGACTGTGCTTAGTACAATGCAGGAACCTCATGATGGACTTATCAAGCTGACGCTTTGTCATGATTCAAATATTTTGGTGATAATTGACATGTTTTTCAGAATGGAATCCCAGTAAAGGTAGCTCTACTGAGTTTTTATTCCTGTCATTAGTGATGACGGGAATGCAAGTGTGTGTGTGTGTGTGTGTGTGTGTGTGTGTGTGTGTGTGTGTGTGCTCACTCTGGCTCTGCAGGGTCTTTATGGCTGTGGGTGTGAATCGCACCAGTAACGCCAGCAGCATCAGTACGATCAGAACGGCTGTGAGCACTTTGTAACTGGTCAGCTCCGAACCTGAGGACACACACACACCTGGATACACACACAACACACGCAACACACACACAGCAACACACAACACACACACAGCAACACACAACACACACACACACACAACACACAACAACACACACAAACAACACACACAAACAACACACCCAGCAACACACAAACAACACACCCAAACAACACACCCAAACAACACACCCAAACAACACACCCAGCAACACACACACAACACACCCAGCAACACACACAAACAACACACACAAACAACACACACAAACAACACACACAACAACACACACAGCAACACACACAACAACACACACACACACACACACAAGACACACACACAGCA
>NC_137191.1:35453316-35478316 GCF_960531495.2 Zeus faber | reverse complement strand
ACACACAAACACACACACACACACGCACACAAACACACACAAACACACACGCACACACACACACACACGCACACAAACACACACACACACACACTCACATGTATGTACACACACACACACGTACACACGTACACAAACACACACAAACACACACACACACACACACACAAACACACACGCACACAAACACACACACGCACACAAACACACACACACACACTCACATGTATGTACACACACGTACACAAACACACACACACACACACGCACACAAACACACGCACACACACACACACACACGCACACACACACACACACGCACACAAACACACACACACACACACACTCACATGTATGTACACACACACACACAAACACACACACACACACAGACACACGCACACACACACACACACACACAGACACACGCACACACAAACACAAACACACACACACACACGCACACACACAAACACACACACTCACACACAAAGACACACACACACACAGACACAGACTCACATGTATGTACACACACACACACACACGCAAACACACACACACACACGCACACGCAAACACACACACACACACTCATATACACACACACACCTTGACAGGTGATCTTCACTGTGTCACAGCCGACATTGTCCAGCTGCCCCTCCTCGTTGACCTTTGACCCCCGCGAGGTCCAGTTCCCCTTCAGGAAGCTGGGGGCCCCCCCACACCCCCCGGCCCCCTGACACAGCCCGGACAGGAGCCCCCGCAGGAGCCCCCCCCGCGGGGCCCCCCGCAGGGGCCCCTCGCTCTGCCAACACACGGGTTGAGAGGTGGACGACTGGAAGAGCCAGACCACGCCCTCACAGCACTGAAGCCCCGCCCCCCACCTGACGGACAGCAGGCCCAGGGCGGGGGCGGGGGCAGCGGCAGGGGCGGGTGCGGGGCGGGGGGCCGTGGGGGGCGGCGGGCGGATGGAGGCTTCGGGGCCGATGGTGGTGGGGTCCGGAGGGTCCTGACGGGTGGGCGTTGTCGCCACGGTACCAGGACCTGAGTCTGTACGAGAGGAGAGAAACAGGAAGCTCGTTGGACGGAGCGCTGCTTCCAAGGCGCTGGACGAGTGGCTGGGTGGGGTTGAGTTGGTGCACGGTGGAGGGTGGAGGTGTGAACGGATTAACTGTGTCAGCAAATCAAACAAACTGAATGTTTAATCATCTACCACCGTGTCATATCATATCATGTCAATATGTCATATCATGTTAATATTATATATTAAAGTAATTTCCCCCTGGGATTATTAAAGTATTTCTGATTCTGATTCTGATTCTGATTCTGATATCATATCATGTTAATATGTCATAATTTTTTTTGTAAAACATGCATTTAAAAATGTAACCGTCTATTTCCCTTCGAATGACTGTTGATGACATCATAACGAGCCTCATGACATCATGCAAAGTGATATTAACAAACAAAATGTTGTTAAAATATGAATATTGAAATATTCAATATTACACAATATGAAAATATATATTTACTACAAATAACAACCTGAAATAATTACTTTATGTGTTTATTAACAAGGACAGACAGGCAGACAGACAGACGGACAGACAGATAGATAGATAGATAGATAGACAGACAGACAGATAGATAGATAGATAGATAGATAGACAGACAGACAGACAGACAGACAGACAGACAGACAGACAGACAGACAGACAGACAGACAGATAGATAGACAGACAGACAGACAGACAGACAGACAGACAGACAGACAGACAGATAGATAGATAGATAGATAGATAGACAGACAGACAGACAGACAGACAGACAGACAGACAGACAGACAGACAGACAGACAGACAGACAGACAGACAGACAGACAGACAGACAGATAGATAGATAAATAGATCGATCGACAGACAGACAGACAGACAGACAGACAGACAGACAGACAGACAGACAGACAGACAGACAGACAGATAGATAGATAGATAGATAGATAGACAGACAGACAGACAGACAGACAGACAGACAGACAGACAGATAGATAGATAGATAGATAGATAGATAGATAGATAGATAGATAGATAGATAGACAGACAGACAGACAGACAGACAGACAGATAGATAGATAGATAGATAGATAGATAGATAGATAGATAGATAGATAGATAGATAGATAGACAGACAGATAGACAGATAGATAGATAGATAGACAGATCGATAGATAGATAGATAGACAGACAGACAGACAGACAGATAGTTATATAGTTAGACAGACAGACAGATGACGGTGGTGCATGTTGAGCTGTAGCAGAGGAGCAGGAGGCTGTGCTTACCAACGTGGAGGAGCCAGAGGCTCAACAAGGCTGAAACCATCCAAACGTCCATCGCAGAGAGGAAGAGAAAGCCACTGGAGGAGAGACAGACAGGCGGAGAGACAGACTGGCGGGGAGAGACAGAGAGAGAGAGAGAGAGAGAGAGAGGGAGATTCAGACGAGAGGAAAAACTGATTCGCAGGGAGATGCAAACCACTCTGAAAGCATCCTGTCTCTCTCTCGCTGTTTCTCTGCAAGCCACTGCTGCTGCTGGTGCAAGCGTGCAGGTTCCTCCACTTCAAAGCCACAGGAGGCCGGAGGGGAAGACAGACGTGACGATGACGGAGAGGAAGGAGGAAGGGGTGGGAGGCGGAGGTGAAGAGAGAGAGAGAGAGAGAGAGAGAGACAGGATCACACTTCTCGACGGGGAGGGTTCAGGGCCGACCATGAGCAGCGACAGCGGCGCAGCGCGTGGAGTCTGACATCATCACGTTCATGTCAAAATGTTTTATTCCTTTTTAAACGTTGACCCAGCAGATACATCCACATGAAGACAAGTCACACAACTCAGTGTGTGTGTGTGTGTGCATGTGATCAGCACACCGAGGACTGTAAACTGTGTATGTGTGTGTGTGTGTGTATGTGTGTCTGTGTGTGTGTGTGTGTGTGTGTGCAAGCGCATGTGTGTGTGTGTTTGAATAACAAGCAGTGACCTCCAAACACACACCATCATCGTCATCATCGTCATCTTCATCTGCCCACCTGACCTCCCGGGGCGTTGTCCTGGGAGGGGACGGAGCAGGGGACTTGTTTTGGGAGGTGCTGTGTTGATGGGCTGAGGCCGACCAGCTTCCAGTGGAGCCACAACTCTGCAGACGCCGCTCGGCCTCTTTCCAAGCTCTTTGCAGGGTTTGGAGTTCAGCAGTTCGTTTGTGGACTGGGTATCCACATATTTTTCATACATCCATTATTTTTGGCCCTTTTTACATTTTCTTGCTTTATTTGTCTTTCATCTGTTTGGGTGGGTTATTGTTATTGTTATTATTTTTTTTTCAGTAAGCTTTGATTTTATTTTGTTTACTTTGTCCGTTGAATAAATCATGACGACCGGACTGTGATTTTAAATAAATCATTAGACAAAAATGGGAACGAGCAGCTTGAAGCTCCCTGAAGCCACTTTGTGTGCATTTCAAAAACAAAAGACAAGACATTGTTGACGACAAGACAATGTTGGACGCAAACAAAAATCAGGGAACACTAACCCATCTTTATCATTGAAGTGTATTTTATACATTTCACTGCTTGAAATACCCACATCAAATATCCCTCAAAAGTTACACTTTCTTCTTTTTCTGAAGGAACAATGAAGGTGCTGAGCAGGTTGGGCGTGCTGTTCTGTCGTTTACTATCACAGTAAGTATTTGACGTCAGGTTGGTGGAGCAGATCAGAGCAAAAAATGCTGCGGCTTCCATCTCTGAACAAAGACAGGCGACACTTCCTTTAGATCAACTTCAGTGTTTAATTATTCACAACTCCCCCGCCCCCCAGAAAAGAAAAGTCTCTTAAACAATCTAGTTGTCGCTGTGGTATGATTCGCCACCTTTAGAAGATACATCCATCTTAAGACTTATATCTCTGGATAATATTAATGATAGAGTATATTAAAACTTCTGCCTTGTGCTTCATCTAAAAACACTGTAGTACTATCGTTGTTCCCCGCGCCGGCGCCCCTGGAATCCAACCGGCAGCCCCTCGCCGTCCCCGGCGACGAGGCCCGGGGCGGAGTCCGGTTCCACCTCGTGCTCCGGGGGCCCCAACCGGGGTTTTTTTCGCAGCCGGATGCCACGCCTCATGCAAACGGGGCCGCTCTCCAGCCAGGCTTGGCGGGTTCCGGTGGCGTCTCCGGGGGAAGGGGCGGAGCACGCGAGGGCGCCCACCGCCAAGCGGCCTCCTCCGACCGCCAGACGCCGTCGCGGCCGCGCCTCCGTTTCTCTTGGTGACCCGGGCGCAGGGATCATCTCCCTCTCTTTCCGTGGAGACGGCGAAGTCAAGAGAGGCCAAAACAAAAACAAAAAACGAAAAAAAAAACAACAAAGAAAAAAGATGGTGCTTTTGTGGTTGGAGGTCGGCCGCGTCGCCGCCGTTTCCTCTGGGCCGCTTTACACTGATTCCGACAAATGACAACAACTCTCAACGAATCCCCGATGCGACCGGAAGTCAACGTCGCCGGGCGTGACGAGCCGGAGCGACTGGAACTAAGCAAACAAGCTAGGTGTAGAAAACACCGTCGGGGCTCCACCCCATTCACCACCGACGTAGCTCTTTTGGGACCAAGCCATCGTGCGCGTTCACCTCAAATTCTTCTGCGGAGGAGGGTGGACGACGCCCCGCTGGCTGAAAACGGTAAATACACGGGTGAGCCAACGACTCCAAAAGACGCCGCGGGAGAGTGCGTTTGGGGATTCAGTGTCAAGGCGGTCGCCACGTGCGCAGCTACGTACGCTCTGATGCAACGTAGCCCCACAGCTAACGAGCCCCGTCACCTCCACCCGATTTACTCTTAGCGTGCGGGTGCCTGTGTGTGTGTGTGTGTGTGTGTGTGTGTGTGTGTGTGTGTGTGTGTGTGTCAGTTCCCTTCTCGCCGACGTCCCCAAAAATGACTCCCCCTCAAAGCAGGAAGCTCTGCGGCTCAGCGCCGCCACGACATCCGTCGACGGAGGAATTTATTTCAAACCGAGAAGCTGAAAATAAAAAAGGCTTCCAGGGGCCCGAGCGGGGCCACGGGGCCTGCGGCTGACCCGTGGTCGGCGGCGGTTTAAGTACTTTTAAGGTTGCGATCAATTTGGAATCAATCGTGAAATTGCGTCGCCTGAACTGATCCCGACTCGATGACTCCACACGGAACTTCAGCTGCACCCGTCACATTCACTACTACGCCCAAATAAAAACAACTTCATCCGGTTCTCATTGTCAAGCAACAGTTCATCTGTGACGAGCTGACCTGGAGAGAAGGGGGAGGGAGGGGGAGAGAGCGAGAAGGGGGGAGAGAAAGAGGAGGGGGGAGAGAGAGCTGGAGAAATGGGTGGGTGCATGAGTGAAGTGGATGAAGATGGTGATGGAGGAAGGTGTTTCCTCATGTGGAGTCTCTCCCTCCTTCTCGCCCGCCCTCCCTTCCCCCTCTTCCTCTATGCCTCCCTCTCCTTAAAAACCCTTTCTGATAACCTGACTTACATACAAACACACAGGGTGACGGAGTGATGGAGAAAAGGAGGAGGGGTGGAGGGAGAGAGGGAGAGAAGTGGTGGAAGGGAGGAGGAGGAGGTGAAGAGGAGGAGCAGGAGGAGGAAGAGGTGGAGGTGGAGGAGGAAGAAGAAGAGGTGGAGGAGGTGGAGTGTTGTGGACACTCAAACACAACGTGACAACCTGAGACCGGGGGGTGGGAAGATTAGTGCAACGGAGCTGAGGAGAGAGAGAGACAGAGTGGAGGAGAGAGAGAGAGACAGAGTGGAGGAGAGAGAGAGACAGTGGAGGAGAGAGAGAGACAGAGTGGAGGAGAGAGAGACAGAGTGGAGGAGAGAGAGAGACAGAGTGGAGGAGAGAGAGAGACAGAGTGAAGGAGAGAGAGAGAGACAGAGTGGAGGAGAGAGCGAGACAGGTAGAAAGAAAAGGAGAGAGGGGAACAATGAGACAGACAGAGAGACAGTAGCAGGACAGACAGACAGGTTCCCTCTCTTCAGGAGTACTGCTGTGGGACCCCATTGTGGGGCCTCCCCGTGGGGGACTGGGCGGGCCCCGCCGCGGCAAAGCCCCCCGCCGGGTAGCTGTACCCGCCGTAGGAGTAGGAGGCGGGGTACGGGGCGGGGCCGCCGGGCGGGTACTGGCCAAACGCCGAGCCCGGGTGGGGGGCCGGGAGCGGGAACTGGGACTGCTGGGCGGGGTAGGGGCAGCCCGGCGAGGGGGCGGGCCCGAAGGCCGGACGGGGGCCCGTGTAGCCCGCCACCGGGCTGAAGCAGGAGCCGGGGCTGGGGTACGGGGGGAACCGGGCCACCGGGGGGGTGGAGGCACCCGCCGCCGCGACGGGGGCTATGGGCGGGGAGACAGGGTAGGGGGCGTAGGGGGGCCCCGGGGGGGGCCCGGCCGAGGAGGGGCCGGGCTGCGGGGGGGCCTGGTAGCCGTGGGGCGCAGTGGGGGCCTGGGAGCCCGGCTGCGGCTGGTGGTTAGCGGCGGGGGCCGCCGGGTCCGGGGCGGCACAGGACGACGACGCGGCGGCGGAGGGGGCGGAGTCGGCCGCGCCCTCGCTCCGCTGGCGCAGGACGTCCTGCAGCTTCTCTGTCCGCACGCGGCGGGTGTGGGCGAGGGAGCGCAGCGCCAGGAAACGCTCCAGGAAGGAGTCGAGGGGAAGGGAACCTTCCAGAAACTCCTCCGCCAGAGACTGCGGAGACACAAGTTTTAGATCAGTCATTTGTTTTATAAATAATAATAAATCACAATGAATTTCAATAAAAATGAAAATAAGAACAATAAGTGACGCCAAGTGTTCGCAAGCTTAAAAAAATAGGATCAAACCACAACATTAAAAGCACCACTAATAACACTAATACTGTTCAGCTCCACCTCGTGCCTCTAAAACAGCTGTGAGGTGGAGGCAGTGACTCCACCAGACTCTGAAGGTGTCCTGTGGCGTCTGGCACCAAGACGTCAGCAGCAGATCCTTTAAGTCCTGGAAGGTGGAGGTGGGGCCCCCATGGATCGGGCTTGTTGTTCCAGCACATCCCACGGATGCTCCATGGGATCGGACCCTAACCCCACCCATCCACATGATGTAGAAGAAAAGGTGATTCGTCAGACCTCCACCTTCCATGGCTCCATGGTCCAGTTGTGACGCTCAAGTGTCCATTGTAGGTGCTTTCAGGGGTGGACAGGGGTCAGCATGGACACTGTGAGCTCCCACACGCAGCAAGCTGCCATGCACTGTGTCCTGACACAGTTCTACTGTGGGATCGAACCGGACGAGCCCGACCTCACTCCACACCTGCGTCAATGAGCCTTGGGCCCCATGACCCTGTCGCCGGTTCACCGGTCGTCCTTCCTGGGAGCACTTTATTTTTTTTTTTATCTCTCTCTCTCTCTCTCTCTCTCTCTCTCTCTCTCTCTCTCTCTCTCTCTCTCTCTCTCTCTCTCTCTCTCTCTCTCTCTCTCTCTCTCTCTCTCTCTCTCTCTCTCTCTCTCTCTCTCTCTCTCTCTCTCTCTCTCTCTCTCTCTCTCTCTCTCTCTCTCTGTTTTAATGTTGTGGCTGATGGGTGGATGTGGGTGTAAAAACATCCACTGAGCTGAGAAACACAGACCTCTGACTCGGCCTCAGTTTTGGCGCCCTCTGTCTGTAGCCTGGAGAACAACGCCTCTGGAGACACCTGACCGACCATTCCATCTGGAGAGAGAGAGACGGGGGCGGGGCGATGCAACTGAGTCACAAACTACTCATCGCTGGTCATTGAGATCACATCCGCCTTAAATCAAGACACTGTGAGAACTGGTTGTCTAAATAACCGATGATGAGAGGACACGTCTAAAACTTCTCACAAATGATGAGCTGGGGAGCGAGTGGGTGCTTTTTTAATTATGGTCTGGGAAAACCGGAAAACCTGGTTTGTTCTCTACTCTCCAGGTAACGACGGAATAGTGAGGCTGAAGACAAATGAATGTCAGATATTTACAGGGCACCCACACCCACACCCACACACCAAATTCAGTCTAATACAGACACAATATTTCAACTCATCTGTGACTACGGTGGTATTTCATTTGAGCAGAAAACGCCTGCGTAATTTCAAACAAAGGATCGATATTACAATTTCAGATCTGCCGACATTAAGATACTGTGAGCAGCACAGCGGTGTGACAGGGGGTCTCTGGCGTTAGTGGCTGCAGCTACATGACTCCATCAGTTATTCACACCGTAGCGTCTCGCAACGAGGATAAGCACATGGTACGCTAGCCACTACAGATTACTATGTACAGTACTGTATACACATCTATCTCATTAGGTCGTACCTCTTGAAATGCATCATCTCCTAAAGTCACTCAACATGTTTACCGACTACAGATGCACCGATTGCAGTTTTCTTGGCAGACTCCTATTTCGGATTATTTTTAAAGCCTGACCTGCAGATTCCGATTTTGGCTGA
Source organism: Zeus faber (assembly GCF_960531495.2). Lineage (NCBI taxonomy): Eukaryota > Metazoa > Chordata > Actinopteri > Zeiformes > Zeidae > Zeus > Zeus faber. Next base: position 35,469,809 of record NC_137191.1, on the reverse strand, counting down.
CTCCCATTTTCATTCAGCTGTGTGTTCATAGTAAAACATTGACTATTAAATATATTTTAGAGAAATCCAGTTTTCTTATCATTTGGTCTCACTGGGTTTATTTGCCGTACGTCCAAAACAACGACATCATGTGATCTGATCACACTCACATGACAGGACGGCTGCACATACAGGCTACCGCTGCAATTTTCAGTCGCCACAATAGTAAGACTGCTGATTTTGACTGTGTGTGTGTTCATTGTTGTTAATTATTCACTTGGATCAATAATAGAACATGAAACTGTCCCCGAGTTCCAGTAAAATGTTATACGGGACGGTCACCAAGTTCCAGTAGAATTCAACCTGGAACTGGACACAACATGTAACGAACATGGAAATGTCCAGCTCAAACTTCAAATCAAGGTCTCTTTCACCTTTAGGTGCAAATATACCTTTCTATTACATTTATATGGCACCTGCCATTCCAAAATAAGTTGCAATCATTACAAAAAAATTAAATTAATGGCCAACCTCTCACTTTCCCAGCTGAAACTACGCAAATAATGTACACACACACACACACACACACACACACACACACAAACACAGTATATATGTGTATATATATTTTGCGTAGTTCAGCTGGCATTGCGTGCCTACGTATTTTGACCATGAATGGCCTGGTTGGTACACCAAACGCACGCAGGTTGGCAGGTCTGCAAGTTCCAAACGGACGGAGAAACGTAAACGATGGAGATGGACCGCAATGGAATGGAGTTGTACGGGAGAACCGATTTTTTTTTTTCCTGCAGATCTTCCTTGAAACGCGGCTCACCTCTGAGAGCACAGTGCCGCCGGTAGACATCTTGCACGGCCTCCAGCTGGGAGTACCTCTCCACCAGGAGCTCCTTCTGGCTCTCCAGACGGGGCTTCACATCCAGGTTCTGCTCCGCCAGGCTGCGGTTGGAGGCCAGCGCCATCTCCCTCTCCAGCTGGATGTTCTGGATCTACACAGATGGACATTTTCCTTGAATGTACTGTCGATGTGTTTCCCTGCGCCTCCCACTCTGAGGTAGTCCCACGGCGCCAAACCACTCAAAAAGGTCAGAATCACGTAGAGCTGCGGTGTATTATTATGGCCTGCTCAGCCGGGGCTGGTTTTCTGGCTGGAGCTGAACTTCCCAGCCGATTTGAATTATTTTGTATGACTACATAACTAATTTCCATGACTTATACTTTTTATTATATCATAACGATGACACGCAAACACACTTATACTCCCATATTATTCATATCCTAAACCGCTTCCCCAATATAGCAGCACATAAACCCAACAGACACCAACCTAAATAACTACAAACCAACATCAACATCCTTGAATCACGCTGCTTATGAAGCCAGAGCCGGAGCTGAATCCTGGCTACGACGGTGAGATGTAGATGTTGGTGTGCAGCAACGATGCGCCGCGGGTCGATGAGCTGCGCTCGTTTTGGGTATGGGGCTGCATTCCAGCCTAAAGCGGCAGTGACGGACAATTTCAGAAATCAATTTGGCGTTCGTGAACATTCCAGCGAGACGGAGTCATCTGATGAACACTGTTGTTGGCCATTTCATTTTGACTGAAACCCCCCCCCCCCCCCAAAAAAAAAAAAAAAAAAACCCATCAGCGGGGCTGTGGATTTAACAGCAGAAACTTAAACAACCGTATACAAAATAAATAAGGAAACAAATACTTTTAAAGGGTGAACACCAAACAATACTTGGGGGAGACGGGTGTTAGCAGGCAGGGATGCATCCCATCCCATCCGGGTCACGGATCGGATCAAAAAATGGAGATCAATATAACGCTGCTTTCCATTTTTTCTGCGCACAGGCTTGAAATGAAAACGACACTCAAGATGTCTGGCGTTTAAATAAAATCTCAAAATACATAAAGCACTCAATACTCCGCTGTTGAATTAAAGTGCGATACGAGGCAGCACGGTACCTTCTTCCTTTAAACAGGGAAGTGAATGAAAAAATGGGATTAGATCCATCCCCAGTAACTGGATTTAATTCCAGTCAATAACCAGCGTCATGGTCAACGTTCATAACAAATTAATTTGTTCGTTCATAACTCATTCACAGCGACGCAGCGTCAACCGACCGTCACGCCTTGGAGTACAGCAGCTTGCGTCTTCATCTCCTTTTCACTGCAACTCCGCATCCACGTCTATGGAGTTAGCACTTTAAAAATTAACAGTGGCACTAAAACTCTACTTCGCTGTGATGGTTCAATTTTGCGATTGATCCACGGTTCACGCGCGAGCCAGGAGGCTCACGGAGCGACGAGGCCCCGTTACGCCACCGGTACTAGGTAGTGAAGCCAACCCTACTTAGAGGCGATGTATCTTATATTATTTGGAGAGTATTTGTTATAAGCTGTGTTTTAATGTTACGTACGGTAGCTTGGGAACACAAGGTGGAGAACACGGTCATTATTATTTTCTAAAACCGTTGCTTGGATACGGGGCTACAACCAACAAGAAGAGCTATTAGATGACACAGCCATGTCGAATTTGTGTGACACTTGGAGCTTAGGACTCATAGTTGTCTTCACATTCCAAGTGACTTATCTATCTTGTTTTGAATTGCGCGCAACTGTTAAAAGATTTGGCCAGAGGAATGGTGTGAGCGTTGATTGCAGATGATAAATAAACAACACTCAACCGGAAATACCATTGGGCAGCACTTGATTTGGTTCACGACTTGGCAGGGACTGGAAACCTATCGGAGTGGGGTTTGTTATTCCATCACCGACCCGGCCTCTGGTGTGTTCATTGTTTCGTCATTAACAAATAACCAATGACAACAAAGCATAGATTTAGGCAGAGACAAGGCAAAGCCAGCTCCTGGCTGTGGTGACGCCAACCCTGACAGGTTGGCTTGGGAATCCCACTTTGAGAAACAGCCCTAAAGGTTTGCACCAGATACAAGCCCCGAGCTCCCTGTGCAGCCGCTGGGAAGGCCAAGCACTGGGAGATCAAACCATATTGTTGTTTATCATCTGTTTTTGGTGTCGGACCGTCATGAAATTTGAATATCATGCACACATGGACAATTTGTGAACTTAGATTCCTCACGCGATGAGCTCTGAAATATTACGCGAGGTTTCATTTGAACATTGGGGATGGTAGCTCAGGCGGTAGAGCTGGTGGTCTAGTGATCTAAAGGTTGCTGGTTGGATCCCAGGCTCCTCCTGCTAGCATGCTGTAGTGTCCTTGAGCAAGACACTTAACCCCTCATTGCTCCTGATGGCTGCGTCCGTCGGTGTTTGAACAATTGTAAGTCGCTTTGGATAAAAGCGTCTGATCAATGAAATGTAATGTAATTACCATATATCAGCGATTCCCAACCTATGGGCCGCGAGGGAATTGTAAGTGGGTGGGCAAAACACATTGATTGTATTGAAAAAATAAACACAAAGGTATTAATTACAAAAACTTAAAAAGAATAATAATAATCATTCATGGTATTTTTTCTTTAAAACCTTCAAAAATGCATCATCACTGGTAGATAAGAACTTATGTTAGGGCGAACTTCGTCCAAGCTGGACCACAATCCACGTGCACCTGTACATTTCTGAACTTCAGGTGATAATCAAAATGGATGGTTAGCCAGCATCAGGCACACTGAGAAGGAAAAGGCCATTGGTACATCATCCACAAGCCAAGTCCCGGTGGGACAGTCCCTGACAAACAAAAAAGGAAGGTTCGGAGAAAGTATAGCGCTATATATTTATCATGGGGATTTTTTTGGACAGGCACGGAAGACGAACCGTTGCCGCTGTGCGTGGTGTGTTCCAAGATTTTAATCAAACGTGGCTCTGAAGCCATGTAAACTGCACCGTCACCTCGAGACAAAACACCAACAGGACCTGTTCAAGCTGCTTGAACGTTTCCATAGTAAACCCAAGAAGAAATTCATGGAAATGTCATGTATGAGCACCGAGAACGCAACGGCAGCTGAAGCGTCCTATCAGGTCGCCCGACTCATAGCCAAGCCTGGTGGGCCGCATACAATCCCGCTACTTAATACTTCCCGCCACCAAAGTGATCGCGGGGGTGATGTTGCGAGAGAAGGCGTGCAGGCCAATCAACCCCCATGTCATTGTCTGATAACTCAGTCAGACGCAGGATTGACGAGATGGCAGATAACATGCCAGAACAGCTGACAACAACGTAAGGTATGAAAACAATGGAGCGATAAAAGAGGAGCTCCAGTTTTGAAAATCTTTACTGACGCATTCAGCCGCTGAGGCCATTTTTGACATTCTGAACGCGTTCATAGTTTCAAACGGGATTGATTGGTCCAGATGTGTGGGAGTGAGCACTGATGGGGCCCGTGCGATGCTGGGGCCGTGCGATGCTGGGCCAGCACAGTGCTATGTTTCTGTGTTTTCTCACCACCATTTCCATCACCCGGGTGAAACCTGTGGCTCCACTCGTAGCATCTGTCCACTGCAGTATACACAGAGCAGCACTGGCTGTAAAGAAAATGACGCAGACCCAAAGACTGTTCTAGATGAGGCTGTCAGAGGAGTCAACCTCATCAATAGCCGCCCACTGCAATCACCTTTATTTTCCATTTTATTTGAGGGGATGGGCAGCGACCATAAGCAGCTTCTGTTACACAGCGAAGTCTGGCGGCTCTCAAGGGGGAAGGTACCGATGGGACTTTTCGAATTGCGTGATGATGTGAGGGAGCTTTTTCTCGACACAAAGTTTGAATATGGCTTCAGTGATTTTGAGAAGCTGGCTAAATTGGGATACCTGGCCGACATTTTCAGCCTCTTAAATGGACTCAACCTCAGCCTCCAAGGAAAAGCAGTGACCGTGTTCAATGTCCAGAATAAAATAAAAGCGACCATAAGAAAAATGGAGATGTGGGCCAGGCGAGTCGAGCGGTCAAACTTTGACTCGTTTGAGAATCTGTCTGATTTTTTGACAACAGAAGAAATGCGGCTTCCCGTCACTGTGATCAGCCATGTCAAAGAACACCTGCGGGGTTTGAGGACCAAGCTGCGCGAATACTTCCCCATCCCGGATGTGCAGTGCAGCTGGGTGGAAAACCCCTTCGCCAGCCACAGTGACGACTCGCAGGCTTGAACGCAAAAGAGGAGGACGGTCCGTGGATCGCTCCTGGGACAGCGCATTGAAACTGTCTACCTCACAGAAGTACCCGACAAACCTCTGGCTTCATGTTGCTTCCGAGTATCCCGGTCTCTCCAACAGAGCTGTCTGATTTCCGTTGCCTTTTGCGACGACGTAGCTCTGCGAGACTGAGCTTTACAGCATTAAAGGTGAAATACAGGAATAAAAGTCAATGTTGATCCACATCTTCACCTGAGACTGTGGTCCCTTAAGCCGGACATCAAGCGTTTGGTGTCTGCCATGCAACATCAGCCTTCTCATGAGGTGAGTTCATATTCATGTGCTCCTGTTATTGTTAGTTTTAAGCTAAGAATGTTTCGCGAACGTTCCATAGATAAGGTTATTTTTAACACACCTCTTTTTTTGTTTTACCTCTACTGCACTGTATGTATGAGAATGCATATGATTGTTAAAATATACGTCCTCTGACAACGCGCCGTTCGGCTCGAACACTGACGTGAACACCTTTTCAAGTGGGCCGCCAGTGCGAAAAGGTTGGGAACCGCTGCCATATAGTTCAATGTGACGAACATCACCTGGTTTCCTTGAAATAGTATTTTTATTATTTTTCGGAGAAGGTCTGGGCAGTGTTAGTGGTGTGATATGACATCAGTACCAACAGACTGAGAGGCTACTTTGACCAAATCCTTCCATAGAGTTTTTGGAGCCTCTGAATTTTGTTATGGAGAGTTTGGTTCCCTAACTTCCCTCATAAAAAGTCCTAATTCAAGCAACTACCAGCTCAGCCCCGGCTAAGGCCTGTGGAACGGTTCTATAGATGGAAACCCGCCACGCGTCAGGGCAAATGACATGGAAATTCTAGCATCATAACGTACCTCATCGGATTCCAGAGCCATGGACTCCACCCTCTCAGCGTTGTCAAGGAGCTCCTGCAGCTCTGATTGGCTGAGGTCCTGGAGCTTCTCCATTTGATTTGCCAGGACGGCTGCTCATCGCCAAAGAACCAGGAAACCAATGTTAAACAACAGTGGTGGAGAATGAGACTGTATAAAATACGCAGTATATTCCAGGCAGCATTAAAGTTACCAACAATATGCGTTACCCGGACGTGAATTATCAGTAATTCATGCATTATGTCATCGAGGAACCTGAAATGGAGCATTATCTTAGCAACAGCGCAGAGCACTTTCAGGGAAGATCAGCAACAACAATCAACAGGAAAACAAGGGCATTTCAAAAATCCAAAACTATGAGACAACCACAGTAAACAAATACAGGCACCGGTAGAACATTCTGAAAAGTGTATTATACACACGTTAGTCAACAGCTGCTGTGTAAGCATACGTTCGGATGCACACCGGGCAATACGTTAGTTTTTACATCTTTCAGCGGAACTGCCATGTAGCTTTGATATCAGAATCCCGTTGAAAATACTCATCTCACAATACACTCCTTTATATCAGCGACGAGGACATGAAGCCCTGCAAAGGACCAGGTCTGACCCCTTGAGCTGTGTATGCGCAACGGGAATTAAAGTGTCACATTTTGCTGAACTTTCGAACGCCGTTCAACGAGCCAAACATCAACACGGCCACCCTGTCGCGTTGGGGGCCGATATCGCGACGTCGCCAGATATCGCGATTATCGTGACGACAGTGGGCTTCCACAGCCGCCCTCCCCCGGCCGTGGGAAGCGGCGCTAGGCCACAAAAAAACCACCACACGCGGCAGGAGGTCGCGGTTTATGATTTAACGAGTAAAAGAACGTAGATACACACGCGGATGGAGCGGGCGCAGCGCTACTTACACGATGCTAGCAAACCGGGTCGGTGTTCCGGTGCGTGGTGGAGGCATCCACCGCCACCCGCAGCAGCCCGACCGCACGAAAAACACGAATCAACGGGGATTGGCTCGACGCACGTCCGATTGACTCGGGGTCCGGCGGGGCGGCGGTGGTCTGGTCACGCCCGGCGGCTCCGCGGTGAGCCCATAGCCCGAAAACAACAGCAGGTCGGACCGCAGTGTCAGCCGCCCGACGTCAACTTCCGAGGGGGGGGAAGCCCGGCGATGTGGCGACGGAAGCGGGGTTCTGCAAAGCGCCGTCCGTTCAACGCCGCTCGGTCCCGGGCTCCGTCTCCAGGCGCAGCGGTGGTCCAGGGGCGCCCGGCCCGACGCGCATGCTGCTGTTCGGCGCGGAATGTGCCGCAAAACGTGGGAACGCGACGCTAAAAATACGGAAAGTTTCACTTCTCCCTGGCAGACACGGTCGCCATTTTGGGAACGACCCATGTGTCGTGTTTCGGGGGGGGGGGGGCGCTGGTCGGGCGCCACTTCCAGCGTTCAATTCGGCGTCTGTCGGTGATTTTAAGCTCTTGTTCGACGACAAGTCGGTGTGAGAAACATCCTTCGTATGTTATGTTCACGTCCTTCTCCGGGATCTATCTTCTCTCATCTTATTTTGTGTTTTAGCGACGCTTGTTTTCGAGCAGAGTGGTGCGGTCCTGCGCTCAGCTGATTGCAAGGGAAACCCCGACGTGACAGAACATTCATCTGGAAGAGCAGGTCATGAGCACCCCACTGTGCAGTCAATAATAATAACTATAACAATAACGACGATAATAACAACAGCAATGATAATAACTATAACAATAACAACAACAACGACGATAATAATAATAATAATAACAACAACAATGACAACAACAACAACAATGATCATAACTATAACAATAATAACAACAATGATAATAATAATAACAATAACAATAATAGCAACAACAATGATAATAACTATAACAATAATAACAACAATGACAACAACAATGATAATAATAATAATAATAATAATAATAACAATAATAACAATAATAACAATAATAATAATAACAATAATGATAATAATAACAATAACAATAACAACAATGATAATAATAATAATAATAACAATAATAATATTAATAACAATAACTACAATAACAATAATAATAATAATAAAACAATAATAATAACAATTATTATATTTAATGATGATGATAATGCTAATCATATAATAATAATTATCATCCTCATACATTTGATTTGCATAGATGATTCAAGTGTACATTACAATAGCATGAAATGAAACAAGGCACAAATAACACAGTTAAATACATGAATTATGTTCTCTTCATGAAGTCGTCTTGTCTGAAAGGAAGGGCGCCTGGAAGCCACACTTGGACAGGAGGATGGATAGGTAGATATTGTCGTCATTTACCTTATTGACCCCGAAAACAAAACCAGACAAATTTATTGTTGGAGGACAGTGCATTCTTTCTTTTTTTTTTTTACTTTTAGCAGACATTCTTGGAATGGAAAAAGTTGAAGTTGTCGTCATTGATCACATCTTTCAATGAATCTCGAAAATAGCTCAGTACTTTTACTACTGCTGCAATTATAATCAACCTAGCTGCAGGCAGCAATGCGGGCTCCAGGGTTGTCGGCCCTTCATCAAAGTTCTGTGTTGGGTTGTGCTTTGTCTCTCTTTTGCGGGTGTTTTGTGTAATTCTATTATGGGATGGTGTTTGTGGCTGTGGGTGGGTTACCTCCGTTGCAACCAACGGTGGTTATCATTCTTAAGTAGGGCTGCATCATTACTGCTGAAATGATAGTCACCATTATTTAACTCAATATTGTGATCACTATTGTTTATCAAGATTATTAATTCAAGATTCAAAAGGTTTATTCGTCACATACATATTCATACTTTCATTCATATATGCAGTGAAATGCCTTAGCAACGCAACCGGTGATTATGCACAATAGTCACTAAACCAAACATAATAGCTAACCTAATTCCTACCTAGCAACTAATCAAAACTAACTGATTCCTAAAATGTAATGCAGTTAGTGAATAGAATCATATAAATAAAATATGATAACAATAAAATTAGACTCAAAAAGATCATACAAAGTGGGGGTACAAAATAGAAGGAAATAGTTATGTATATGGGATAGGCTATTTGAATATACAGATAAAGTGCATGTGAATAAAGTCAGAATGGAGATGATATACAGTAGATTATACAACAGTATACACAGCAATACAGTATCACTGAAAGAAACAGCAATACAGCACAGTATGCAGTAACCCAGCACAGTGATAGAGTATGCAGTACAGTATGCAGTAACCCAGTACAGTGATACAGTATGCAGTACAGTATGCTCCATACAGTACAGTAAGGCAGTGAGGAGCCCTGGTGAGTTCAGCGTTGACAGTTCTTATGTCTTGATGTAGAAACTCCGTCTCAGTCTCTGTTCTCGCTGTGTGGCTGTGGAGGCTCTTGCTCCACCGCAGCAGCTGGAACAGTCCGTTGTTGGGGTGATGAGGATCCTTCATGATGCTGCAGCTCTGCTACTACACCTCCAGGTGTATAAGTCCTGCAGGGAGGGGAGGGTAGTTCCAGTGGTACGTTCAGCTGATCGCACCACCCTCTGCAGGGCCCTCCTGTCCTGAGCAGTACAGTTCCCAAAGCAGGCAGTGATGTTGCCTGTCAGGATGCTCTCCACTGCTCCAGAGTAGAAGGACTTGAGGATCCTCACTGAGATCCGGAATTTCCTCAGCTGCCTGAGGTGGTAAAGACGCTGCCTCGCCTTTCTTATTTAATTCATGAATGAATATTAATTTGTTTTGGGGAACAGAATGAGTTTATAGCATTTTGTAAATCAACAGAAAACTGCCTTCACAATAGAAATGTATTTTATAAACCTATAAATAAGTAAACAAAGGTAAGTGGTTTTACTTCAGTTGTAGAGGATATATAATGAAATGCATTGTGTGTAATGGGCTTCACTAAAAAAACAAAAAGAATGAAAATATTTCAAAACACACGCACAATAAATACAATCAATGGTTATTTTTACCAGTAATTAAAGTTTAGGCAGTTTGTTTACATTTAAATCTCTGGAATGTCTCTCAATTCTGACGGTGGTGTGATTGGGTTTTTATTTCGTAGAACTTACTCTGGTGCGTGTCAGTTGTCCTCAGAAGTGTTTATATATTTATGATTCTTAATATGCTGCACTTTGTTTCAACCAATTGTTTTCTGGTAAAATAATACCTGTAACTTTGTAACCTTGCCTGGTCGAGAGCTCGTATCTTACCTTGTTTTAGTAATCGCGACAATATCTGCAGGATGTTCGGGTTATTTACCTCGCCACACATGGTTATTCGGATCAGACAAAAAACAAATTGCCCTCAGCTGAAAGTCCGGGGGCGTGTCTGGGGAGGGGGCGTGTCTGGGGGGCGTGTGTGCGCATCTCGCCGATAACAAAAAACAGTTGTTTTGTTTGTTTTTTTGTACAGTGATTTCAGTAATGGATTCCACGACACTGGAGCCATGTGGATGGAGTTACACTGTCTTTGGTCTTGTGTGCGAGTGCAGCGGCTCGACAGCGTCCATGCACGACCGACGTCAGTTTTTAATTCCACCTCCGGGGCTGGAGCCAGGAATACACAGCAGCCGCAGGCAGCAACACGCAGGGTAGCCGGCTGTAAGGCCCGAGCCCCGCCCCGTAGGGCTGCCACCTTCAGTGTGCAAATAGGAGGGACACGTTGCCTGCGGCCCCTATGCAGGGGGGCCACAAATCAAGTGGGAGTCTGGGGGTCCTTTATGCATCAATTTCTTACACACACACATGCGTGGAGAGGGCGGGTCTTCTGCTCACATCCTCAGGGAAGTGTCGGCTCGTGTGTGTGTGTGTGTGGAGGGTGGCTGGGTGGTGCCTCTGAACACAGCAGGGGGTAGTAACCACAGTTCTGGAGCGCCGCGAGTGGAGCGACCCCCCGCGACGTCTCGTGAGCTCTTTTGGTTTTTGTTGTTTCTCATGTCGCTCCAAGCCTGTCAAAACAACGGAATCGGGTGTGCATGAGAAATACGGGACGAGTCTTTGACTCCGTAGGGGGGACGGTGCATTTTATCTTCTGACACAGGATGATGCAGCGCTACAAGGCGGGGCTGCAACCCGAGCTGTGTTCATTGCAAGTGTCTTCTGCTTGAACCCTTTCAAACATAATGAAGATGAGTAGCAATAAAGTCATACTTGTCACTGTGTCATTTCAATTTGATTCAGATTGTCTGTGGGTTCACTCCATGACATCTATGAAATGCTGACGTCAGTTACATCATCTGTGCGTGCCGCTATCTTGGTGAGGTCCCAACTGTTGATCAACCACTGGACCGAACTGCTGTCATGTGACCCGTGAGCGCCGTCAGTTGCGCGTGCGCGCACATGGCAGCGAGGATAAGAAAATGCAATATTTTACAAAATCCCCAATATTGGCCCGTTCTGGATCAAAGTTGGACGACGGCATGTCCGAACCACCCCAAATAGACGTTTCACTCATCCTGTCTGTGAGTGCAGCGGCTCCATGACATCCACACAGCGCTGACGTCAGTTTTCCATCAACAAAAACAATAGCCCCCAATAACGACTTGCGTGCTCTAACTGACGTGTACATTTGCATTTAGAAAATATGACGGACCACAACAAAAAGCAGATCATGTTTTCTTAAAGATAACCGCTCGGGGCCAGAAAGGTCGAAGTCTGGTTTGCATTCTCTGGTTCGCTGGGTTTGAAAGTCGTTTTTTATTTTCTGAATGGGTAAAGGCTTTAATTGCCGTACAATGTATTGCTTGCTACACAAATACAAAAAGGAAGAAAGACAGAGACAAAGACGTTAGAACAAAAGATCACAACCAGATCACACGTGCAAGTGCGTCATGTCTGCAGTGCCGTGCTGCGCATGGGAGCTCCGCCCGGCGGCTCGTCGGGGTGTGACAGGAAACCCTGGGCGGCGGGCGTAGGCCGGGCGGCGTTGGCGGCGGCGGCGCGGGGCTCAGCTGGCTTGCCGCAGGGCTCGGAGGGACGTCACAGACAGCGCGCCGTGCAGGAGCGCGCCGCAGACATCGTAGACCATCAGCAGGACGATCACGGCACAGAACATGTTCTGCGGGAGACAGGAAGCGACGTCACTGGGAGGCAGCCAGGAGGGTGAACCCGACCCCCCCACCCGGTCAACCCCCCCGGGGGCGGCGCGCAGGGGGCGCCCGCGGCCGCCAACCGCGGCCGTTATTGGGGCCCATCGTTTAACTCGCAGAGTTCCACCACCGTTTGGTCGGTGGAGTTGAGGGAGGTCAGGGGTCTCCCCACATTGCCGTGACTCACAACAGGGACTCTCAGTGACTCCTCAGACGGTGGCCGTGTATTCGGTTGTTATGTCTCTAAACTGTGATGGTGGCATAAAATTAACACAAGAAGACAAATTGTAAATTGCAATTTAAATTTGAAATGTACTGATTGTGACAGCCCAGTATCAGTGTTTAGTACTTCAACTTCGCATGTGTGCATGTATTTACATCCGAGGTAACGCAAATACCGCACGCCGTACGTTATTGTATGCAGATACTGCGCGCTACGCCGGCGAGCGTATCCCACAATGCATCGAGATGGCCGAAACGGACGATGTCCGGGGTCATCTGGCAACACCGACCCTCGACCGGCCGGACGGGGGGTGGAGCGCCCCCCAGACAACGTAGCGCGTCCAAGGAGACACGGGCGGTTTTACGGGGCCGGCCCGCGTGCGCCCGCCGACCCCTGCGGTTCGGGGTCGGCGCGCCGGGAAACGCGTCGCCGGGCGACGTGGAAATCGGGGCGACACAAGGACGGAACCCGCGGGACGGCACGGACGCTCCCCGGTCCCCGCCGGTGGAGGGCGTGCTGTACCCCCGCACCGGGGCCCCCCGGGGCGTGAAGGGCTCCGGTTGAACTGATCGGTTCTGTCTTTTGTCGGTGTCTCCACCTGTCTGCGGTTCACAGCCAAGGTTTCGCATCAAACAATGAACACATAAAATACCCAAACGAGTTCCTGACTCCCATAATATGCATCTCACAGAGCCTCTCTTAATTCCTCGCATTTCTGTCCCAGCGCCTGTTGTAAATATTTGAAAAATATTCTGCCGTGTTTCGTTAAACAACAAAAAAACACCATGCGGGAGGCAGACCGTGCGTTTCCCCAAACCAGTAAAAATCGTGTGTTTTTGTTGTAGGTGTGTTTATGTTATTTCACTTTCCGACATTTACATGAAAGGAAAAAAAGCAAAGCTTTGAATTCCACCTGGTGGGTCTAACAGGAGTGAGGATTCAGCCGCTGGGCTGAGGGTTCCTCGCCCCAAAATTTTGATCACAATCAGATTTTGGTGGATTGATGAAGTGAAACCGGTGAAGGTTAACGGAGGGAATACGACCCGGAACCCGGGAGTGCAGCTCAAGCTCGGTCGGCTCAAGGGCCAGGAGCCTCAGGCGGGCGGCGCCACCCGCCCAACGGAGCTCCCCGGAACAGGCCGGTTTCGGGCGTGTTGGAATGGCCGGAATGCGTAGTGCGAGTGGTGTTTTAGGCAGAATGTTTTTTTTCTCAGAAACATTTCGGGGACCTGGGTGACCCTAAATGTTCTTATTGACAAGGAGCAGCGGGCCCCCTTCACCCTCTTCTGTTTCCCCCCAGCGCACAATGAATAGAAACTTCTTGTCAGTGAGGCACACTCACCAGCAGGTGATCTTCAGCGCAGTGCTCCACCCCGGGGAGGTGGTAGTCGTCGCTGGATGTCATGGGAGTCTCACAGTCACCCGGCTTGTCCACGGTCCGCAGGAAGTAGCCGTACAGGCCGAGGGCCAACAGGGCCCCCAGCAGGACGGCCACATTGCTGTAGGCACAGCCTCGCCGCTGGGGGGAGACAATGAGGAGCAGGGCGCTGCATTTGGGAGCCGTTCAAAGTCAGTGGACGACGTGGAGTAAAAACGTTCCTGCCAAACAGGACTTCAGTCCCCGTGGTCAAATGAAGTGTTTTCCCTGAGCTGATGAATTGCAGGACGTCTGGAGGATATATTTGCTGTTTTCTCAAACCCTAACCCTTGTTAAAATGTTCAGAGCACAACTTCGCTGAAGACTACTACAGCGGTACGTTGACTTCGGAGCGGAATTGGTTCGGTGACGGAGCTCGTCGTTCAATTTGCTCGTACAGCAAATCAATGTTCCCCATTGAAATGATTTGAAATGACATTCATCCGTTCATCCGTTCATCCGTTTAGCCATTCATCCATCCAGCCCCCAAAAAAACACCCAATTTTTTTCTGTTACGTGTTTTCAAATAAAAAAATGTATTTATAAATAACAAACATTGTATGAAAAGGTAATAAAACACAATAAAAGGTGTGGATCACTTTTGCCTCCTCGCAGATGAAACCCTCCGTCACGCTGTCTCCTGCGAGCTGCTTCTCCGTCAACCACACCCGCAGCAGATTCTCCATCTTTCCATGGACGGCGGTCCGCAGCGTAGACATGATTTCAACGCCCCTGGCTGGCGTGGTACCCTTTACCGCCTCCTTCTGCTTCAGTACGCTACATATGGTAGAGGTACTACGCTCGTACTGCCTCGCCAATTCCATTGCACGCACACCTCTCTCATGGTTTTCTATGATGTCATGCTTATGTGCATGTGTGTGTGTGTGCAAGCATGTGTTGTAGTCTGGTGTGTTGTGTGACAAATAAAGATTGTTTCTTCTTTAAGTCAGTGACATCATCCGCTTCTTCTTCTCAGCACTTACTTTAAAATTGCCAAAATAAACTGCACAAAACGCACAAAACACAAAAGGAGTGAGACGCTGGCCACGCCCCCCCCCCCAGCGGCGGCACCTGAAGCTCGCTCCTCCCAACTCACATTTTTTGCTCGCAAGTCCATACGAAAAAAAATCGCCGGAACGACGGCTCCCTACTCCGAGAGCTGGTGTGTTAGGGCGCTGGAACCTCAAGGTGCCACTGCACTGAGAAACTCACCGCTCTGCTGCCGCCTCCCACGGTCTCCAAACTCAGTCCGATGGGGCAAATGTTTGAGGACTCTTTTGAGCTCCTGCCGACCCAAATCTTTTGGGCATCGCCCCGATGTCAGAGACTAGAAACGAGGCGGCGTGGCTTCCCGCTGAGAGCCCGCCGGAGAACAATGTGGCGCTCCGGATGCCAGGTGGCCAGGTGCCGCGCCCGGAAACCTTTCACAGGGGTTGCCGGAGGGGGCCGCTGAAAATCTTTGGGCGGCCCCCCACATTGAATATTTGTTTTGTCAGGCGAAAAACGGGGAACGGCGGCGCGGCACGGAGATGGCTTACGGATTTTTTTTTTTTCTAAACTTTTCACTTGTGAGGGCAGGGGGGGCAGGCCGGGGGCAGGGAGGCAGCGATTGTATCAGGGTAGCTCTGGCCCCCCTCGCCACCCCTGGCTGGCACCCCTCAATGCGGCGACCGCAAAAATCGTTGTTTGGGATAAAATGGGCTATTGGTGTCATTCAAAGAATGTTCAAAAACACAGCACGACAAAGTCTCTCTTAAAATCGTTTGCCCCGTTGCCCCGTCGCACAGCGAGAAACCTGCAGCAGAGTGGTAAGTTAGTCTCAACGGTGAAGTGTTCAGCGAGGTTGTACTATGAACAGTCGTGAAATTATGGGAACGGACATTTTCACATATCCCGTGTTGAAAAAAGCCAATTGGACCTTTAAATTAACGAAAGTGAAATCATTTAGAAGCAGGGGCCTCGGTGTGCGTCGAGCAGTGAGGCGGAGTTAAGTGGATCATCCGTCACCTTTGAGGACCCCCTGGGGAGAGGTATGCCGTGTGTATGTTGTGGATTTACCAGCTTCCTGGTGGGGGCTTTGGCACAGGCCACGCTGCACGATCCCGACGCTACGATCTGAAGCACAGAACAAACATGCGGCAAAACAGGTGAGAATGGCGCCAAGAGCAGCCCCACACATATTCCGGATTTGTGCGATTTTCTCGGCCCCGGAACTATCGCCCTGGCCGTCGTGGCTGCTGCCGGCTGCGAGGACACGGCACAGCGGAGACGGCGCCGGGGGACGCACCAGACATCCGGTGGCCACCGGCAGCAGGAAGAGGTTCCTGGGAAGACTGACGTCAATGTAGTAGAGAGGTATGGCGAGCAACAACTGGAACAGCCCCAACAGGATGGATACCACCTGGAGAGAGAGAGAGATGGATAGATAGATAGATAGATAGATAGATAGATAGATAGATAGATAGATAGATAGATAGATAGATAGATAGATAGATAGATAGATAGATAGACAGACAGACAGACAGACAGACAGACAGACAGACAGACAGACAGACAGACAGACAGACAGATAGACAGATAGATAGATAGATAGATAGATAGATAGATAGATAGATAGACAGACAGACAGACAGACAGACAGACAGACAGACAGACAGACAGACAGACAGACAGATAGATAGATAGATAGATAGATAGATAGATAGA
>NC_137191.1:35448316-35450816 GCF_960531495.2 Zeus faber | reverse complement strand
AGAGGATGAAGAGGATGAAGAGGATGAAGAGGATGAAGACCCTCTAACACTGCGCGCAAACAGCTGCTGCGACCCCTCCCCCTCCACGCACACCCACTCCTCCTCTTTCTGAAACACGCAGCAGCAGGAGCAGCAGGAGCAGCAGGAGCAGCAGGAGCAGCAGGAGCAGCAGGAGCAGCAGGAGCAGCAGGAGCAGCAGGAGCAGCAGGAGCAGCAGGAGCAGCAGGAGCAGCAGGAGCAGCAGGAGCAGCAGTGAGCTTCGCTCTGCGGGGAGGGACGCTCTGGTTGCGCGCAGTGAGGGGGTCTCCGCGGGGGGCGGCAGAGGTAAGGGCCCCGTTGGTTTCTGCGCGGACTGTGTGTGTCGGGCCACCCGTTCGGGGACTTTGATCCCGGGGGAGTCAAATACACGCTTCGGACACGCCCGTGTCCCTGTGGACAGGGCCGGTCCTGGGCTTTCTGGAGCCCCGGGCGGGGATCAGAGAGGGCCGCGCCCCTGTCCGCACACGATTCATTTTAGACAGAAAAGTGTTAAAAAAAACACACACACAGCGGTACATAATGTCAGAATGAAAAACAATTTAAAACATTGTTAGTGTGTAAGATAGTTTTATATGTGTTATTTGCTCCAGATTTAGCCCAAACCCTGAACTTCGCATTTTCTGCGTATTTTTCAAAACAACACCCCACAAAAATGCACAATGTCACTTCCCGGCGTGCATGGATTTAAGAGAGGTGTTGTGGACGCCAGGGGAAAGTTCCTGTTTGTCTACTGTGGTTTTGCAATGTTTGATTGGCGGAGGTGCTCACCGCGGGGGGTCATTGGCCCCGGGGGGGAAGGAGGACGAGGAGAGAGGGGAGGTCGGGCGGAGACGAGGTGGGCCGGTGAGGTGACCACCTCGGGGGACCCCTCCACCTCCGCCACGCTGCAACGTGTTGGATCAAAACGTTGAATCCGAATATTGAATGAAAATATGAATCCTGAATACAAACATAGATCCCACATCTTCAAGTTAAATCCCAATCTACACCCGTCAGCCACAACATTAAAACAGTGAACAACAATGATCATTTGGTTCCAAAGGCACCTGTCAAGGGGTGGGATACATTATTATTATATATATACTGTTATATATTATTATATATATACTGTTCAAGTTCAAGTTCAAGTTTAAGAGATTATTTGTCACATACATATACATACGGTCGTACATATATGCAGTGAAATGTCATGACACCTGGTGATTACGCACAATAAGCTCTATAAGCTCTAAAAATACTAAAACATACCAAAATGTGCGTAATCGACACAAGGTGCTCACGCAGGCAGCCGCAAGGGGAGGCGCCACAATCGTGATTCTGGGTTCCATAATTATATAATAGAATTAATTAACTGTGTTGTATTAAATATACATTTAAATCCTCCTAAATGGAACTCACCTGAACTTACGTACCTCCAGCACTTACCTCACAGAGTAGAAGTCCTGGCTATTATATCTGCTGTTACAATACAAGAACCCTGTACTAATTCTCATGAATGCATCTTCATACTGTTATATATTATTATATATATTATTATATATATACTGTTATATATTATTATATATATACTGTTATATATTATTATATATATACTGTTATATATTATTATTATATATATACTGTTATATATTATTATTATATATATACTGTATCACCGGGTGTCATGACATTTCACTGCATATATGTATGACTGTATGTATATGTATGTGACAAATAATCTCTTGAACTTGAACTTGAACTTGAACTTATATATTATTATTATATATATACTGTTATATAATATTATTATATATATACTGTTATATATTATTATTATTATATATATACTGTTATATATTATTATTATATATATATACTGTTATATAATATTATTATATATATACTGTTATATATTATTATTATATATATACTGTTATATAATATTATTATATATATACTGTTATATATTATTATTATATATATACTGTTATATATTATTATTATATATATATACTGTTATATAATATTATTATATATATACTGTTATATATTATTATTATATATATACTGTTATATAATATTATTATATATATACTGTTATATATTATTATTATATATATACTGTTATATATTATTATTATATATATATACTGTTATATAATATTATTATATATATACTGTTATATATTATTATTATATATATACTGTTATATAATATTATTATATATATACTGTTATATATTATTATTATATATATATACTGTTATATAATATTATTATATATACTGTTATATATTATTATTATATATATACTGTTATATAATATTATTATATATATACTGTTATATATTATTATTATATATATACTGTTATATAATATTATTACATATACTGTTATATATTATTATTATATATATATACTGTTATATAATATTATTATATATATACTGTTATATCATATTATTATATATATACTGTTATA
>NC_137191.1:35408316-35440816 GCF_960531495.2 Zeus faber | reverse complement strand
CTGCTGGAAGTTTAGAAAACAGGACGGCTTTGCTCCAATGCAGGACCCAAATCATTGTTTGAGCGACCACAAAAGAAACAAAACAAAAACAAGCATCTCGTCTGGCACCACAACTCTTAATGTTGACGTGTCGCCGGTGAGGGAGTCACATGATCCGCTTGACTCAACATGCTTCCACCTGAAAACACTTTGAGCAAAATCAAAAAAAAAAAATCTGGTGCTTTTCTGAGATTGTGGACGCATTACCACTGCACTTCCTGTTTACCGGCACTGCACTTCCTGTTTACCGGCACTGCACTTCCAGGTTACCGGGTACTTCCTGGTTAAGGGGCTCTGCACTTCCTGGTTAGCCGGCGTTGCACTTCCTGGTTGCCGGGCTCTGCAGTACCTGGTTGCCAGGCACTCCCTGGTTACCGGGCGCTGCACGTCCTGGTTGCTAAGCACTTCCTGGTTACCCAGAGTTGCGCTTCCTGGACGGACGCGGTGCTTCCCCCACAGAGCAAAATCACTTTACGACTCAACTCCTCCCTCACCGGCAAGAAAGTAAATTCAGATCAACTTGATTTTAAAAAGGTCGAATCAGTCGTATTTCCACACGACCTTGAACAGGTGCTGATGGTGACGACAGGACGACCGATCACCAGCAAAGTGTCTGAATCAGATTTTGGTTGTCCTGGGGTTGAGCTTAGAATGAATACGTGAAAGAAAAAGGCTCCGTTTGGTCTGTTTGTACATCCACCGTGTTTCACTGATCTGAGATCCCAGCAGAGTGACCGGAGGAAGACAGCGTTTCCGAGCCGAAAGAAGAAGAAGAAAAAAAACAAAAAACAAAAAACCTCCAACAGCGAGTGGAGGTCCTGCTCCAGGCGGGGCAGCGCCTTCCCTCTCGCTCATCTGCGATGGGCCTTCTGCTTCTTGTTCCTGGCGGGCGTCCTGATAGGCTGAGTGGCGACGCCGTTGTCCAGCGGTGTGGCGGCGGCCGAGGCGTGGACGGGAGGGGGCGGCGGAGGGGAGGTCGGGGAGAGGGGTTCAGCCTCTCCGTCCCCGCTGGACTTGAAGGGCCCGGCGGTGGAGAACTTCAGCGGACTGACGGAGCGGAGGACAAAAAAAGAATAAAAAGCAAGAAAAAACAATCCTACGTTTCATTTCGGCGACCCGCCGGCGGAGCGGGCCTTGACGCCGTGCGGTCGGCGCGGGTCGTACCTGATGGGCGTTCGGGGGCTGCTGTTGTGCCGCCGTGCCGTGCGGGTCCTTGGCTCGAACGAGAACCCTTCCTTCAGACTCTCCAAAACCGACGGAGCCACGTAGGTGAAGCCCTGCGGAGGGACGATCAAAAGCGTGAGGATCAGCGTCGGGAACCCACCCGGTTCGATTGTCCGCGGCGGCCCCGGCGACGCCATCAGCGCCCGAGTCGGACTTACGGCGAAGGCGTGCTCTGCGCTGTGGCTGAAGGAGGAGTCGTCCGGACTGTCCACCGGCGTCTGTCTGGTGAACCTGGTGTCAAACTGACTGACGTCCTCGTCCGACTGCTACAGCGAGTGAGAAGGAGGGAGGAAGGCAGACAGACTGAGGACGGGGCAGCGAGAGAGAGGGAGACAGCATTTTTGACTGAACGGGTTGGACAACCGACAACCGACACCGTAACACGCCAGAGAGCACGAGGAAGCGCTGCCGCGTCGGGATAAAGGACAGATAGCACATTGCGAGCTCGGCTCAGGAACGACGACACCCGCGCAGAACAATTCGGCGTCGCGACGACGGCAAAGGGTCATGTTGCAGTACCAACTGTGGCCTGTAGGGAGGCTCCACCCTCTTGTCCAGCAGCTGGTCCCAGCTGATGTGTCTGAAAAAGGCGTGTTTCTGTGGAGGAGGAGAGGGGGCGTTGCAAACGGAGCCGAAAAAAAAGTCACTTTTTCCACATACATGCAGATAAATAAACTCTAAGTTACAATAATATTTACCACAATTATGTCTTTAAAGGGAACAGAACAAATAGAGAACTGCTTTGAGGTTAGAATACATTCATATAATGTATGTATCATTAGTATATTCTAGTAAAGTATGTGGCTTGAACAAAGCTGAACCTGATTGGCCAACAACAGTAGAGCTACCTCCACTGTATCAAACCACCGTGGAAATCCTGGTTGTGTTATTATGGCTAAACACATAAAACCCATAATAATAATAATTTATCCTGTGCATAGAAAGGTATTTTGTATGTTTTTACTGATATGACTATTTCTGTTTAAATTTTTAGCTCTTTGTACATATTTCTTATTTTAACTTGACTTTTCATTTTATTTTGTTGGTATTAATGATAATGGTGAAACAGGGATTATCAGACCCGCTAGCAGACTGATATCCAACACGAGCATCGGTGCGTCGTGCGTGCGCGCGTGTCCGAGAGAGTAAAAGCAAAAAGCAAGACACCTGGATGTCAGCACAGTCTGCTTGGCCGGAGCCCAGTCTCTGAGCCGGGCTCTTCTTCAACAGCTGTAGAAAGACAGAAAGAGAGAAGGAGAGAAAAAAGCTCCGGTGAAGAATTGTGTGTGTGTGTGTGTGTGTGTGTGTGTGTGTGTGTGTGTGTGTGTGTGTGTGTGTGTGTGTGTGTACCTTCTTGATGAGGTCCTTGGCGTCCACGGTGAGGTACGGTGGCAGGTTGAGTTTACACTTGAGGATTTTGTCGATGGTCTTCTTCCTGTTCTCAGCCGTGAACGGAGGCTGTGTGTGTGTGTGTGTGTGTGTGTGTGTGTGTGTGTGTGTGTGTGTGTGAGATGTGTGTGTGTGTGTGTGTGAGAGAGATAAAAAATAACAACCATAACATCCTTAATTCACCTGGCCCAGCCTCATGATACATTTGATTCACAACACACCTGCAGGGTGCCTTAGCGGAAACAATGGAATAAAAACAGATGAGTGAATATATTTTAATATTTTAGCGCCAGTGTTGTTTTTTATTTTTCTTCCTGTGTCATTCCTGCTTTTATTATATTTATTGTGATTCATGTTCATTTTTTTCCTGGTGAGAGAGCCAGGGCACTTTTAATGACTGAAAATCATGACAAATAAACGTATGTACGTGATGTAATGTGACGTAACGTGACGTGACATCACATGTGTGGTGATGCGGCTCTCACCGATCCGGTCATCATGTCATACATTAGAGCTCCCAGACTCCACCAGTCTACAGCTCTGTTGTGACCAGAACGGGTCAGGATCTCTGGAGCCCTGAGAGGGAGGGGAGCAAAGAGGGAGGGAGGGAGGGAGGGAGACAGAGAGGGAGAGACAGACAGACAGACAGAGGGGGGGGGGTGAAGGAGATGGGGAGAGAAAGGGGGAGAGAGAGGGAAGGGGGAGACGGGGGGTGGGGGAGAGTGAGAGAGAGAGAGGGAGAGGGGGAGTGAGAGGGGTTAGGGTGCGGAGAGAGAGGAGCGGGAGACAAAGGGGGGAGAGCGACAGGGGGGCAGGGAGTGAGAGGGGGTGGGGTAAGGGGGGAGAGAGAAAGGGGGAGTTTCTTTCTAAGTTTTATTTAACTCTGTAATATTCACTGTGATTCCAATCCACAATAAACAAAGGAATAAAGAACAACACAAATAAACAAAAAAACATGAAACAACAACAACAACAGCAACATGTCCCAACACGGGCACCAGGCTGCGTCTCCGTCCCAAACCGAGCCCGCAGGCCCCAGCTTGGGACACCTCCGACCAGGCCACGGCAGGACAACCTGGTGACTCCGGATTCCCCCCCCCCCGTTCTCTGGTGCTGCCTCCCCAACCACAACATTTAAGAAGAAAGAGAGGGCGACGGGGAGAGAGGGAGACAGGGAGAGAGGGAGAGAGGGAGACAGGGAGAGAGAGAGAGAGGGAGACAGGGAGAGAGAGAGAGAGAGAGAGAGAGAGACAGAGACAGGGAGGGAGAAAGAGAGAAACTCCGCCTCCATCCAACTGGACTTCCTGTTGGACCCCCCACCCACCCCGAAGCCTGTTCGTTGGCAACAGGTTCAACTTCAACCTCTCCAACTTGTACCTCCCCAACTTGTACCTCCCCAACTTGTACCTCCCCAACTTGTACCTTCAACTTCAACCTCCAACTTGTACCTCCAAATTCAACCTTCAACTTCAACCTTCAACTTCAACCTTCAACTTCAACCTTCAACTTGTACCTTCAACTTGTACCTCCAACTTCAACCTTCAACTTGTACCTCCAACTTCAACCTTCAACTTCAACCTTCAACTTCAACCTTCAACTTGTACCTTCAACTTCAACCTTCAACTTCAACCTTCAACTTGTACCTCCAACTTGTACCTCCCCAACTTGTACCTCCCCAACTTGTACCTTCAACTTCAACCTCCAACTTGTACCTCCAAATTCAACCTTCAACTTCAACCTTCAACTTGTACCTTCAACTTGTACCTCCAACTTCAACCTTCAACTTGTACCTCCAACTTCAACCTTCAACTTCAACCTTCAACTTCAACCTTCAACTTCAACCTTCAACTTGTACCTTCAACTTGTACCTCCAACTTCAACCTTCAACTTGTACCTCCAACTTCAACCTTCAACTTCAACCTTCAACTTGTACCTTCAACTTGTACCTTCAACTTGTACCTTCAACCTCAACCTTCAACTTGTACCTTCAACTTGTACCTTCAACTTGTACCTCCAATTTGTACCTTCAACCTCAACCTTCAACTTCAACCTTCAACTTCAACCTTCAACTTGTACCTTCAACTTGTACCTTCAACTTGTACCTTCAACTTGTACCTTCAACTTGTACCTCCAATTTGTACCTCCAATTTGTACCTTCAACTTCAACCTTCAACTTGTATCTCCAACTTGTACCTTCAACTTGTACCTTCAACTTGTACCTTCAACTTGTACCTCCAATTTGTACCTCCAATTTGTACCTTCAACTTCAACCTTCAACTTGTATCTCCAACTTGTACCTTCAACTTCAACCTTCAACTTGTACCTTCAACTTGTACCTTCAACTTGTACCTTCAATTTGTACCTCCAATTTGTACCTCCAATTTGTACCTCCAATTTGTACCTTCAACTTCAACCTTCAACTTGTATCTCCAACTTGTACCTTCAACTTCAACCTTCAACTTGTACCTTCAACTTGTACCTTCAACTTCAAGGTAAAAAAAGTTACTGTTCTGTCGGACAGCCGGGTTCTTCTCCCTATAGGCCACGAAGACTGGGAGTGTGTACGTACCTACGTACGTACGTACCTACGTGTGTGTGTGTTTGTTATACCCACATGTACTCTATGGTTCCGCAGAAGGTGTGTGTTACGGCTCCATCGTGGATGGATTCTTTACAAAGACCAAAGTCAGTCAGCTTGATGTGACCTGGTTAGAAATCATCAAAAAACAAAACATGATAAATATCTGGCACAGGTATTGTGCAGCAGCAGCAGCAGCAGCAGCACAGTCCTTGTGTGTGTGTGTGTGTGTTACCTTGGTGGTTTAACATGATGTTCTCAGGTTTTAGGTCTCTGTAGAGGATTCCATTAGAGTGGAGGTGACCGAGAGCCAGTGTGATCTCACCCAAATAGAAACTACACACACACACACACACACACACACACACACACACACACACACATTATACTTTGTTTTAATAAACATTGTTTATACGCGGCATCACTCAAAGGTTGGCACACACCCTCTTATCTGGTGGTGGGCGTGGTCCTATGAGGGGACATGATATTGACTTGGTCTTACCAGGCCGTGTCCTCCATGAAGATGCCCTCCTTCTCCAGCTGCATGAACAGCTCGCCCCCTGGTGGACAACACAGCAACAGCCGCTCAGGCTACCGGCACCACAGTACCATACCAGCACTCCATCAAAACTTCAATTGGTATTTCAAGTTAAAGAAAAACAAAAAAAAGTCAAAGGGAAACTCGTCATTTTAAACCTTTGCCTTATTTTTTGTTCACAGGGAATCTACGGATGGACCGGTCAATACCGAAGGTTGTTCTGCAACGCCATCAATTGTCTATGTGTGTGTGTGTGTGTGTGTGTGTGTGTGTGTGTGTGTGTGTGTGTGTGTGTCATAAATAAAAGATTCCCAGTGAAAATGATTTAATTTCCACGTTGCAGTTGTCAAGATCACTAATGTGAAAAAAGGTTTTGGGGCTAAATGCTCTTTCAAGGCATGACCTTGAAAAGACTTGAAACATTGAAGGTGCTTTGTTCCAGTGAAAGATTGTGGAAATCATAATTGGACTAATTATTATTATTATTATGTGCTCATGACTTCAAATATCCTATTAATGTAAGATCCCTGATTAATGTTGTGAAAAATACAAAGAGGACAAGTACTGGAAAGTAACTCCCTGTAAATAAAGTACAGGTACTACTCAGTTATCTACCTACCTGTTTAACGAGTGTTAGGGCAACCAGCTATCTGACCACCAAGAATCTCATCACCCTTTATATACTACATATACTATATACATACTATATACAATATATACACTATGTATTCCAGCCACGCCCCCTTACTGTGAAATAACACGGCTCCTCACTTATCGACCAATTCACTTAAGGACCTGGTACCAGGAAGAGAACTCTGTCCTTAAATGAGGAGTACCTGTAGTGTTAATCTCCCGTCTCTGTCTGTCTGTCTCAAGGTGCTGTGCTCTGTCCAGGATGAATCCCTCATTATTGACCAGTGATTGTCCTGTGGTTTGTCTCAAATTTATTTTGTTTATTAGTTCCTTCATAATGAAGCTTCTTCTCTCTCTCTCTCTCTCTCGGCGAAGGCGCGGAGGAGCCAAACCCGGAGGATCCCTTCCCGGAGATGACCCTGACCCCCAACCTGGAGGGGTCCTCCGGGAAGCTGCTGCACAGGGCACGTTATGCAGAACTGGACCTGCACACAGCCAGCAGGAAGGCTTTTTACAAAGAGTGTGTGGTTGTTTTAAATAGGAAGGGACTGGAGGGGCGGCAGGACACTGTCTGGAGGGGACGGCTCCAGATGGGGGGACAGGAGGAGCCGTGTTGGAGGAGTTTTTACAAAGCTCCCTCCAAGAAAAGGACGGGGGACCTCCAATGGAGGGTCCTACATGGAGCCATAGCTGTCAACAGCTTTGTTTCTGTTTTTAATCCCACGGTCGCAAATGAATGTCCATTCTGCAAACTGCCAGAGTCCGTGTTTCACTGTTTTGCAGAGTGCGACAGACTTTTAGAGCTTTTTAGTCTTTTAAAGGAAAGTTTTAAGCTCTTTAAGGAGGAGTGGTCCAGAAACGGTTTTATTTTTGGGGCTAGATACTACAGGGCCAACGCAGAGAAATGGCGACTGCTTAATTTTCTAGTAGGGGAAGCGAAGATGGCCATCTACCTCACGAGGAGGAACAAACTGAGGGGAAAGGAGAGTGTTTTAGGAAGAGTGTTTGTAGCGTTGGTCAGGGCCAGAGTCTTGATTGATTTTAACTTTCACAGACTGATGAAGAGTCTGGACGTCTTCATCAAGCTGTGGTGTTTTAACGACGCCATCTGTTCCCTGGTGGAGGACGACCTGTGCTTCCAGTCTGTCTTTAACGTGTAGGACTCTGTTAGTGAACCAAGTGTGTTTGTTGTATTGTCTGTAACTGTGAACTAGAGAAAATGTTAAAATAAAGATGCTTTAAAAATCTCTCTCTCTCTCTCTCTCTCTCTCTCTCTCTCTCTCTCTCTCTCTCTCTCTCTCTCTCTCTCTCTCTCTCTCTCTCTCTCTCTCTCTCTCTCTCTCTCTCTCTCTCTCACTCTCACTCTCACTCACTCACTCACTCACTCACTCACCGCTCAGACACTCCAGGATGAGGTAGAGCTTCCCGCCCGTCTGGAAGGCGTACAGCAGGTCCACGATGAACGGGTGCCGCACAGTCTCCAGGATCTCCCGCTCTGCTCGGGTGTGAGCCGTGTCCTTGGCGTTACGGACGATCTTAGCCTGGGAGGCGGGTGAGGGATGGAGGGAGAGAACGTAGCATGGGGGTGGAGGGAAGGTGGGAAGGAGAGATTTCTAACCCATAAAGTTTATCTTCTTGGTTCACAGCTCAGGCTCGTTCTCCATGAATGTGATTGGTTGTTAAGTACGTGCTGATTTGCATAAAGTTGACTGTGGTTATTTATGACATTGTTGCGTATTGTTATTGCTCTGATGTTTAATTTTTAATCTTCTCTGCGTTTTTCGGGCCGAAAGTATCTGGAACATGACAACCGCAGTACCTCAGAGACATGGTTGAGGTCTCGTTAGAACCGTGATGTTTCAGGCGTCTTGTCGCTCGCAGAAGAACGCGGCGCAATTTGATTCGTTTCAGGAGTGCATTGTGACATCATCAACCAAAGTTAAACAAGTCCAGGCTTTGCCTCTCGGAACTCATTCACGTCGAGGGACTCGGAAAGCTGCTGCTCACGCTGGGATTCACAAAAGCCCGAAAACTATAAAAACAGTCGCAGAAGAAGTTTTCGCACCGCAGGAAGAACCTAAGAATCTTCGGCGGAACCTGTGCCCTTCTTTTGTGTCCGCACTGCGTGATCCAGGAACGATCATCTTTGTTCAAACATCGCTCTCCAGGGACATTTAAACTGAACGACACAAGAGGAGCATCCAGCGACGTTAGTGCAATACAATGTGTTTTACGGAACCTCGGAAACCTGTAAATACGTACATTACATGACTAAGCTGGACCCTGCGTACTGCTGCCCGCAGCGGTATTTTATTTTAATTTCTTTGTTAGTTCGTTCAACTGTATGTCACCGTTGTTTACTGCCCATCTTTCTGTGGACACTAAAGCTCTTTGCGTTGTGTGGAGGTTTATTGGTGTTTTCTTAATACGCAACATGTTACCGGACCGTATTTTCTGTACAAAGCTGTAAACCCATAAATAAAGCATTCAAAATACAGCCCAACAATATTAAATTAAACGCAGACTCTGGCTGAACTTGGACCGTGTCTCCGTGCAATCCCAGCCTGCATAGCCTCCAACCGATATTCTTCTCCAGGACACAAGTGAACGGGAGGCAACTTCAACTTCATTTACCTTCTTCAGGACTTTCATGGCGAAGATCTTCCCCATCTGAGCGCCCTGCACCTTCCTCACCTGGAACACCTGCAGGAGGACAGGTTACACCGGCAGGAAGACAGGTTACACCGGCAGGAGGACAGGTTACACCGGCAGGAGGACAGGTTACACCGGCAGGAGGACAGGTTACACCGGCAGGAGGACAGGTTACACCGGCAGCGGATTGGTGCTTGACCTCAAAACACCTCAAGCTGCAATGCTCGCAGGCCATCAGGTTGAATGATAATAATACTATAATATATATTTATATTATATTCCCTTTGGACTTTCATAGTGGCTGCAGTCGCAGAACTCTGGTCTTGTTACCATAGTAACTACAGGTGCTCTTCACTTAACGACCGGGTTCCGTTCCTAGGACCAGGTTGTTAAGTGAATTGGTCGATAAGCGAGGGCCGTGTAATTTCACCGTAAGGGGGCGTGTATATAGTATATATAGTGTATATAGTATATATAGTGTATATAGTGTATATAGTATATATAATGTATATAGTGTATATAGTGAATATGGTGTATGTAGTATATATAGTGTATATAGTGATTATATAGTGTTTATAGTATATATAGTGTATATATAGTGTTTATAGTATATATGTTGTATCTAGTATTTAAAAGGTGATTAGATGCTTGGTGTTGTACACAGGTACCACACAGACTGGTCAGCTGGTGGTAAGTCCTAGGTGGTTAAACAGGTAGTTAAGTGAGGAGGTACCTGTATATGAATGATATTTGATGATATGTAATCACTTCCACATCATCATCAACACATATAGGTTATAAAATCACACCGGACGGAATGTAGAAGCTTTGTTTATTTTAATCAGGACACACACACACACACACAGACACACACACAGACACAGACACAGACACACACACACACACACACACACACACACACACACACACACACACACACACACACACACACACACACACACCTTGCCGTAGCCGCCCTTGCCCAGCACCCTGAGCAGCTCGAAGCAGTCCGGTCCCACTCGCTCGCTGTCTCTGTTGACGCTGGCACTGGTGAGCTCCACCTCCTCCGTCTGAACGCTGTGGCCCAGGCACCGCGGGGGTTCGGGGAGTGATTCAGGGCAAACAGAGTCAGAAGCGTAAGTGAAGAGTAGGTGAATATCGTCCAAACGGAAAATGAGAATGTCTGACGTTGAATTTGACTTACTTGTCCGTCTCTGTTACTGTAAAGTCACAGACCTCATCCTACAAGGTGGGAAACAGTGTATTACTATTACAGTATTACTATTACTATTACAGTATTACTATTACTATAACAGTATTACTATTACTATTACACTATTACTGGGTAGAGAAAATGAAAGACAATTGTATTTTAAAAAGCCCAAAAATAGCTGTCTCAATACATTGTCTCGCTGGTCTTGATGGTGTGAGAAGAGGAGAGAACGGCAAAGCACATGTCATTTGGCATCTGCCCTCCACTCAGGGTTTGATAAAACTGTGTGGAACACTACCCACGGAGCAGATGGAGGAGGGCTTCCTTTGTGGAGCGAGGGACTGAATCACTGATATTTTGTTCAACTGTGCCATTAAAATGCTTTGGAGAGTGCTACATCTGACCCCGGAGGGACCGGACCTAAGCTTTGTGACGACGCCAGGTCGTCCACTCTGTGAGGTAAGTACTGGAGGTAAGTTTCATTTAGGAGGATTTAAATGTATATTTGATACAACACAGATAATTAATACAATTTTATAATTATAGAACCCAGAATGGCGATTGTGACGCCGCCCCTAGAGGCTGTCTGCGCGAGCGCTTGGCGTCCGTCACGCACATTTCTTGTATTTTGAGAGCTTATAGAGCTTATCGTGCGTAAGCACCGGGTGTCCTGGCGTTTCACTGCATATATGCACGACCGTACGTATACAGTATGTATGCGACAAATAATCTCCCGAAGCTTGAATCCCTCCCAGTCAATCGACTCTGCGAGGGCAGAAAACAAACCTCCGTGTCGCTGGCGTCCTCCGTCTCCAGGTCGATGTCGAACACCCCCGCCATCCTGCGTGGGACATTCAACAGAGCCACACGACAAGTCAGAGCGCCTCCTCCCGAAACACTCCCCGCGGTCGCCGGAAAAATGCCTGGCGGCCGCGCCGCACCGGCACGTCGCCGTGGTAAATGATGAACCTTTGCGCCGAAAAGCTGGGGGAGGGGGCGTCAAACTGGGTGTTGTCAGGAAGCTGCTGGGCCTGCACCAGTCAGATAAAGCGGCCAGGACGGTGCACAACTGAGGTGTCTCCACAACATTAACAGATATATAGATGGAATACAACTTTTAAAAAGTTGGCAATAGACAAGGTGCCTAATAAAATAATAATAAATAGAAAAAAATGGCGATATACATTCAACTAGCCCCTGACTGATATACCAGTTCGGCTATTATTCAACTTTTTTCGACATCGGGATCCTCAGCTATGCAGCAGATATGTCCTGATTTTAAACCAAGTATAATAAACAAAAAGAAAACATTGATTATTTATCCCGTACTTCTCTGTTTTACTCTTCTTCTAAGTTACTCACCAGAATAAGCGCAGAAGCCCGACTCGTATTATAAATCCATCCACGTTTTAATGTTTACACTCGCGTTGAGACGCGGAAACCAGAAGCGCTGCTGCGTTCAGGGGAGGCTCGGAAAACTAATTTGCTTCGGAAGTGATGATACGTTCACTGGAACTCGGAAAATAATACATAATAAAAATGTCATTACCATTATTCCTTTACATGTATCAAATAGTTCTTTGCGTTTATTTTTATTTGTTCGCATCTGTGTTAAATGTTGTCAAATATAGAAACTCTGATCAAATATTAGCTCTGCATCAAACCCCCGTATCAACAATTCGTGAAAAAACCGGTGAAAAAAGGGAAACTGTGCAAGTTAAAACGGGGAAATGCGTGATGTTGTGCCATCCTGTCAGACGACGTTGTCGCTGCTAGCGTTAGCCGCTTAGCTAGTCACATGGTCTACCAAACCAAAACAAGAAAAAAAAAACACGTGGGACTTGAAACGCGAGTAACAGATCGCAGCCTCAATAAACGTAAATGCTTATTATTTTAGATTTTTTATATATTTCATGGTTGTTTCCCCCCGTGGGGCGTGTGCCGCCCGGGGGGGTTTGAACGCGCCCACGGCTGACAGCTGCTTGACAGGCGGCGCGTTGGCGGAACACGGCCCTCACGTCGGCATGTACCTGGGATTGGGGGGGATTTCTCCTTCATTCAGCGGTGTTTCGGTCCGGTCGCCGCTCAGCGGGGTCTGGGATCCATGGCAGCGAGTTTGTTCCCAAAGAGCCTCCGTGTCGGTGGCTGTCACGGCGCCGCCGCCGCTTCCTCGCCGCAGCCCGACGAGGCTCACGCAGCCTTCACGTACGGCCGCAGAGTGGGGAACTCCGGCCTCGCCGGAGGAATGCCGTTCAAAGTCAAGTTCGAAAGTCGTAAACACGACAGGTGACTCCGGAGGGTTGCTTTTGTTTTCTGTTTTTTTTATCCCGAGGAATCGCGTTCGCCAGGCTTCATTCACGACACAAAAAAAGGTTCATCTGCCCGCTTCAAAAAAAGACATTTAATTCAATTAATTTGTAAATACACAGGCTGTTATATAGATGAAGAGATACCAACGTGTGCTCTCGTGTCTATACTATTTCTTTTGATGCGAAGCTTACTTATTAATTTTAAATTACTTTATTATGAGATAAAATGTTCAATAATTGAACGATTATTTACCGTAATCCAAAATTGTTACCCGCAAGCCAATCGTTCATAATGCAATTCCCGCATGATTTGAACGCAGCATTCAGTTGCCTGTTCTTTTAGGGTTTTTTTGTTTTGTTTTCTCTTTGTTTTTTTTTTGTTTTTTTGTTGGGTATATTTTTTACTTACTTTATTTAGAAGCTTACAAACGTGCAAAATTAGCAGACAAAATGCTTCTAGTCGCGTGGGGAGACGACTAAAATGAACAATAACGTAATACTTGGTAATTGACAAGAAGGCGGAGCCGCTCACGTGATGAGCGCCTCATTGAGCTGCGTCAGCTGTTTGAACGTCATAGAGTCGTCATAAGACATTACATTACATTACGTCATTTATCAGACGCTTTTATCCAAAGCGACTTACAATTGTTCAAACACCGACGGACGCAGCCATCAGGAGCAATGAGGGGTTAAGTGTCTTGCTCAAGGACACTACAGCATGCTAGCAGGAGGAGCCTGGGATCCAACCAGCAACCTTTACATCACTAGACCACCAGCTCTACCTCCTGAGATACCATCCCCACAAGCCTTCACCTGGGCCCCCAACACACACTGCGGGGTCGAGAAACATCACTGCTGTGGAGGAAACATGCCAATGGGAGCTGTGTGTGTGTGTTTGTGTGTGTGTGTGTGTGTGTGTGTGTGTGTGTGTGTGTGTGTGTGTGTGTGTGTGTGTGTGTGTGTGTGTGTGTGTCCGTGGTTGTATAGGAATGTGTGTGTGTGTGTACACACACACACACATTCCTATATAACCACGGAGTGTGCCACGGTAAGAATGAATGAATACTCTATACTTGAAAAAAAACAACTAATTGAAATACTTCTATATTTACCATTAAATCAAACATCTGAGAAATAATTAAATGGACAATTAAACAAGTCAATTTAGAGTCTTGAAAAAAAGGGACATTTTACAATTTATAATGTTTTCAATAACTGTCATTAAAAGCCGACCGTCTGTTGTGCAGTTGTTAGTTGTTGTTGTTGTTGTTGTTTTCAAAATAAAAAGTGTGGAGTTGCTTTAATACATGTCAGTCATATCCATAATTACTTGTTGGTTGTTGATTGTTTACACATTGTCTGGACTCCAACAGGACTCACCGGCTGTTGCCAGGTAGGATTGACAATGTCCTGGTATATCACATAAGCCTCAGGAATCTTGAACCTTTTGACATTTCACTGCATATATGTATGAAAGTATATATATATACTTTCTATATATATATATATATTATATACTATATATACTGGTTGGATGACTAGGCTCATGTTGGAATACTGGTTGGATGACTAGGCTCATGTTGGATGACTAGGATCATGTTGGCCTACTGGTTGGATGACTAGGCTCATGTTGGAATACTGGTTGGATGACTAGGGTCATGTTGGAATACTGGTTGGGTGACTAGGGTCATGTTGGAATACTGGTTGGATGACTAGGGTCATGTTGGATGACTAGGCTCATGTTGGCCTACTGGTTGGATGACTAGGGTCATGTTGGATGACTAGGCTCATGTTGACTGACTAGGATCATGTTGGCCTACTGGTTGGATGACTAGGATCATGTTGGATGACTAGGATCATGTTGGCCTACTGGTTGGATGACTAGGCTCATGTTGGAATACTGGTTGGATGACTAGGGTCATGTTGGAATACTGGTTGGGTGACTAGGGTCATGTTGGAATACTGGTTGGATGACTAGGGTCATGTTGGAATACTGGTTGGGTGACTAGGGTCATGTTGGAATACTGGTTGGATGACTAGGCTCATGTTGGAATACTGGTTGGATGACTAGGGTCATGTTGGATGACTAGGCTCATGTTGGCCTACTGGTTGGATGACTAGGGTCATGTTGGATGACTAGGCTCATGTTGGATGACTAGGATCATGTTGGCCTACTAGTTGGATGACTAGGGTCATGTTGGAATACTGGTTGGATGACTAGGGTCATGTTGGAATACTGGTTGGATGACTAGGCTCATGTTGGAATACTGGTTGGATGACTAGGGTCATGTTGGATGACTAGGCTCATGTTGGCCTACTGGTTGGATGACTAGGGTCATGTTGGATGACTAGGCTCATGTTGGATGACTAGGATCATGTTGGCCTACTAGTTGGATGACTAGGGTCATGTTGGAATACTGGTTGGGTGACTAGGGCCATGTTGGAATACTGGTTGGATGACTAGGCTCATGTTGGAATACTGGTTGGATGACTAGGGTCATGTTGGATGACTAGGGTCATGTTGGAATACTGGTTGGATGACTAGGCTCATGTTGGATGACTAGGGTCATGTTGGCCTACTGGTTGGATGACTAGAGTCATGTTGGAATACTGGTTGGATGACTAGGCTAATGTTGGATGACTAGGGTCATGTTGGCCTACTGGTTGGATGACTAGGGTCATGGTGGCCTACTGGTTGGATGACTAGGGTCATGTTGGAATACTGGTTGGATGACTAGGCTCATGTTGGATGACTAGGGTCATGTTGGCCTACTGGTTGGATGACTAGGGTCATGTTGGATGACTAGGCTCATGTTGGATGACTAGGCTCATGTTGGAACACTGGCTAGGGTCATGTTGGATGACTAGGGTCATGTTGGCCTACTGGTTGGATGACTAGGGTCATGTTGGCCTACTGGTTGGATGACTAGGGTCATGTTGGATGACTAGGGTCATGTTGGATGACTAGGGTCATGTTGGCCTACTGGTTGGATGACTAGGGTCATGTTGGATGACTAGGGTCATGTTGGCCTACTGGTTGGATGACTAGGGTCATGTTGGCCTACTGGTTGGATGACTAGGGTCATGCTGGATGACTAGGGTCATGTTGGATGACTAGGGTCATGTTGGATGACTAGGCTCATGTTGGAACACTGGCTGGATGAGTAGGGTCATGTTGGAATACTGGTTGGATGACTAGGCTCATGTTGGATGACTAGGGTCATGTTGGCCTACTGGTTGGATGACTAGGGTCATGTTGGCCTACTGGTTGGATGACTAGGGTCATGTTGGATGACTAGGCTCATGTTGGATGACTAGGATCATGTTGGCCTACTAGTTGGATGACTAGGGTCATGTTGGAATACTAGGCTCATGTTGACTGACTAGGGTCATGTTGGATGACTAGGGTCATGTTGGCCTACTGGTTGGATGACTAGGGTCATGTTGGATGACTAGGGTTATGTTGGCCTACTGATTGGATGACTAGGGTCATGTTGGCCTACTGGTTGGATGACTAGGGTCATGTTGGCCTACTGGTTGGATGACTAGGGTCATGTTGGATGACTAGGGTCATGTTGGATGACTAGGGTCATGTTGGATGACTAGGCTCATGTTGGATGACTAGGCTCATGTTGGAACACTGGCTGGATGAGTAGGGTCATGTTGGAATACTGGTTGGATGACTAGGCTCATGTTGGATGACTAGGGTCATGTTGGCCTACTGGTTGGATGACTAGGGTCATGTTGGCCTACTGGTTGGATGACTAGGGTCATGTTGGCCTACTGGTTGGATGACTAGGGTCATGTTGGATGACTAGGGTCATGTTGGATGACTAGGGTCATGTTGGGTGACTAGGGTCATGTTGGATGACTAGGGTTATGTTGGCCTACTGGTTGGATGACTAGGGTCATGTTGGATGACTAGGGTCATGTTGGATGACTAGGGTCATGTTGGATGACTAGGGTTATGTTGGCCTACTGGTTGGATGACTAGGGTCATGTTGGATGACTAGGGTTATGTTGGCCTACTGATTGGATGACTAGGGTCATGTTGGATGACTAGGGTTATGTTGGCCTACTGGTTGGATGACTAGGGTCATGTTGGATGACTAGGGTTATGTTGGCCTACTGGTTGGGTGACTAGGGTCATGTTGGATGACTAGGGTTATGTTGGCCTACTGGTTGGATGACTAGGGTCATGTTGGATGACTAGGGTCATGTTGGATGACTAGGGTCATGTTGGATGACTAGGGTTATGTTGGCCTACTGGTTGGATGACTAGGGTCATGTTGGATGACTAGGGTTATGTTGGCCTACTGGTTGGATGACTAGGGTCATGTTGGATGACTAGGTTATGTTGGCCTACTGGTTGGATGACTAGGGTCATGTTGGATGACTAGGGTTATGTTGGCCTACTGGTTGGATGACTAGGGTCATGTTGGATGACTAGGGTTATGTTGGCCTACTGGTCGGATGACTAGGGTCATGTTGGATGACTAGGGTTATGTTGGCCTACTGGTTGGATGACTAGGGTCATGTTGGATGACTAGGGTTATGTTGGCCTACTGGTTGGATGACTAGGGTCATGTTGGATGACTAGGGTTATGTTGGCCTACTGATTGGATGACTAGGGTCATGTTGGATGACTAGGGTTATGTTGGCCTACTGGTCGGATGACTAGGGTCATGTTGGATGACTAGGGTTATGTTGGCCTACTGGTTGGATGACTAGGGTCATGTTGGATGACTAGGGTTATGTTGGCCTACTGGTTGGATGACTAGGGTCATGTTGGATGACTAGGGTTATGTTGGCCTACTGGTTGGATGACTAGGGTCATGTTGGATGACTAGGGTTATGTTGGCCTACTGGTTGGATGACTAGGGTCATGTTGGATGACTAGGGTTATGTTGGCCTACTGGTTGGGTGACTAGGGTCATGTTGGATGACTAGGGTTATGTTGGCCTACTGGTTGGGTGACTAGGGTCATGTTGGATGACTAGGGTTATGTTGGCCTACTGGTTGGGTGACTAGGGTCATGTTGGATGACTAGGGTTATGTTGGCCTACTGGTTGGATGACTGGGCTCTACAAGTAACTGTACGAGAAACGAAAAAAATAAACTAGAAATGTAGAAGCTGATCCGTTAGGATTTAATTCTAAATAGTTACCCGCTACAATACCGCCCGGCTAGCTCAGTCGGTAGAGCATGAGACTCTTAATCTCAGGGTCGTGGGTTCGAGCCCCACGTTGGGCGTCATGTTGTTTTACATCCAGACGTTTTGTCGCAGGGAGGAGAAAAGTTGGTAAGTTAGTTGGTTAGTTGGTTGGTTATTTAGTAGGTAAGTTAGTTAGTTAGTAGGTTAGTTAGTTGGTTGGTTATTTAGTAGGTAAATTAGTTAGTTAGGTAGTTAGTTAGTTAGTTGGTTAGTTGGTTGGTTATTTAGTAGGTAAGTTAGTTAGTTGGTTAGTTGGTTGGTTATTTAGTAGGTAAGTTAGTTAGTTAGTAGGTTAGTTAGTTGGTAAGTTAGTTAGTTGGTTAGTTGGTTGGTTATTTAGTAGGTAAGTTAGTTAGTTAGTAGGTTAGTTAGTTGGTTGGTTATTTAGTAGGTAAATTAGTTAGTTAGTTAGTTAGTTGGTTAGTTGGTTGGTTATTTAGTAGGTAAGTTAGTTAGTTGGTTAGTTGGTTGGTTATTTAGTAGGTAAGTTAGTTAGTTAGTAGGTTAGTTAGTTGGTAAGTTAGTTAGTTGGTTAGTTGGTTGGTTATTTAGTAGGTAAGTTAGTTAGTTAGTAGGTTAGTTAGTTGGTTGGTTATTTAGTAGGTAAATTAGTTAGTTAGTTAGTTAGTTAGTTAGTTAGTTAGTTAGTTGGTTAGTTGGTTGGTTATTTAGTAGGTAAGTTAGTTAGTTGGTTAGTTGGTTGGTTATTTAGTAGGTCAGTTAGTTAGTTATTTGGTTAGTTAGTTGGTTGGTTAGTTAGTAGGTTAGTTAGTTGGTTAGTTAGAAGGTTAGTTAGCTGGTAAGTTAGTTAGTTGGTTAGTTCCTCCCGTTCCTTCTGGAACATTGGGCGACGAGCCTCCACCATTTGCTCCTTAACAGAACGGCTTCTTCTCGTCGTTATTATGAGAAAAGTAAAATTTACCGTATACATTAAATATATGATATATTTATCATGTGTAAAATATACTATGTATATACATTAAGTACATGGTATATGTATGATGTGTATTCATTAAATATATGATATATGATTCAAGATTCAAGATTCAAGATTTTTATTTGTCACATACATATACATACTTCCATACATATATGCAGTGAAATGTAATGCAACGCACCCGGTGATAGCACACAATATGTCCTAGGAAAAAGTACAAAAATAAAATAAAAATAAAAAGTAGAAAATTACTTTCTAATAGACCGACTAACTGACTCCTAAAACGTAATACAGTAAGTGGAATACTTATAGAATAAGATAAAAAATATATAGAATAAAATACAATAAAAAATAAATTGAAATAAAATGGAATAGGTTGAAGGAATATGGCTATGTATATACAGATATGTGCATTTAAAGTGGCATGTGAATTAAAGTGGCATGTGAATGTGAATAGTGTGAGGTAGTGTTTGGGATAATACAGCACAGTATACAACAGTACGGCGCAGCAATACGGCATCACGAACAACCCTGAACAGTGATACAGTATGCGGTACAGTATGCTACATACAGTACAGTAGGTATGGAGCCTAGTGCATGGCTCAGTTAGGACCCCTGGTGAGGTCAGCGTTGACAGTTCTGATGGCTTGAGGGAAGAAACTCCGTCTCAGTCTCTCTGTTCTCGCTGCGTGACTGCGGAGGCGCTT
This sequence comes from Zeus faber, assembly GCF_960531495.2. Lineage (NCBI taxonomy): Eukaryota > Metazoa > Chordata > Actinopteri > Zeiformes > Zeidae > Zeus > Zeus faber. Next base: position 35,421,382 of record NC_137191.1, on the reverse strand, counting down.
GCCTGACCGCAGCAGCTGAAACAGTCCGTTGTTGGGGTGATGAGGATCCTTCATGATCCTACGGGCTCTGCTACTACACCTCCTGGTGTATAACTCCTGCAAGGGGGGGAGGGTAGTTCCAGTGGTACGTTCAGCTGAACGCACCACCCTCTGCAGGGCCCGCCTGTCCTGGGCAGTACAGTTCCCAAACCAGGCAGTGATGTTGCCTGTCAGGATGCTCTCCACTGCTCCAGAGTAGAAGGACTTGAGGATCCTCACCGAGACCCGGAATTTCCTCAGCTGCCTGAGGTGGTAGAGACGCTGCCTCGCCTTTCTCACCAGAGTGTCTGTGTGAACAGTCCATGTTAAGTCCTCTGTGATGTGGACTCCCAGATATCTGAAGCTGCTCACCCTATCGACAGAAGTCCCATTAATCCACAAGGGCGCGTGCGTCCTCGATTGTGATCCACGCCTAAAGTCCACAATCAGCTCCTTGGTTTTGCTGACGTTCAGGTGGAGGCTGTTGTCCTGGCACCAGAGTGACAGGTCAGCCACCTCCTCGCGGTAGGCCTTCTCATCGCAGTCGGTGATCAGGCCCACGACCACGGTGTCGTCAGCAAACTTGATGATGGTGTTGGAGCTGGACCTGGCCACACAGTCATGTGTGTACAGGGAGTACAGTAGGGGGCTGAGGACGCAGCCCTGGGGGGATCCTGTATTCAGGGTGAGGGAGCTTGACATGTACTTCCCCACCTTGACCACCTGGGGGCGGCCTGTGAGGAAGTCCAGCATTAAATACATGATATATGTAGGATGTGTATACATTAAATACATGATATATGTATGATGTGTAAACATTAAATACATGATATATGTAGGATGTGTATACATTAAATACATGATATATGTATGATGTGTAAACATTAAATACATGATATATGTATGACGTGTATACATTAAATACAAGATACATGTATGACGTGTATACATTAAATACATGATATATGTAGGATGTGTAAACATTAAATACATGATACATGTATGACGTGTATACATTAAATACATGATATATGTAGGATGTGTATACATTAAATACATGATATATGTATGATGTGTATACATTAAATACATGATATATGTATGATGTGTAAACATTAAATACATGATATATGTATGACGTGTAAACATTAAATACATGATATATGTAGGATGTGTATACATTAAATACATGATATATGTATGATGTGTAAACATTAAATACATGATATATGTATGACGTGTATACATTAAATACATGATATATGTATGACGTGTATACATTAAATACATGATACATGTATGACGTGTATACATTAAATACATGATACATGTAGGATGTGTATACATTAAATACATGATATATGTATGATGTGTATACATTAAATACATGATATATGTATGATGTGTAAACATTAAATACATGATATATGTATGACGTGTAAACATTAAATACATGATATATGTAGGATGTGTATACATTAAATACATGATATATGTATGATGTGTAAACATTAAATACATGATATATGTATGACGTGTATACATTAAATACATGATACATGTATGACGTGTATACATTAAATACATGATATATGTAGGATGTGTTGTTTTCTTCCATTAAAACTTGTGTATTGATGACACTTATTCCTTCTGTATGAAAACAATACAATTAATTACTTGATTCAGATGAAAAAAAAAACTGACGCCCGAACAGGGACTTGAACCCTGGACCCTCAGATTAAAAGTCTGATGCTCTACCGACTGAGCTATCCGGGCTTCGTTTGCGACAAAGAGTAGTAAAATAAAGTAGTTTTTTACTCCCGCTGGGGGAGTTAAGAATGCAGAACCACTTTGTGTTCTGCATCTTCCTCCCTGACACCACCCGCCTGCATGTCCTCCCTCAGCACCTCCACCAAGCTTCCTCTGGCCCGGCAGCACCACCCTCAGCCTCCCCCCTCCCGACACGCAGCAGATGCAATCAGACGTCAGCACAGCGTCTCCAGCACAAAGGGATGTTTCTGTTTGTGCTCAATGCAACGCGTTGGTCATTCAGTGAATATTTCGCCCCTTCCGTGGAACATGAATGAGTAGTGATCATACGTTTATTAACCTCGATGTGACGCCCCCTACAAATACAATGGTTGTTTTTTGTTAATGCTGAGCTGTGTTAAAAAAAAAAAACACTTTTATTTTTAATGCATAACTTATTGAGAAGGTAGAGACGGGCGCCAGGTGAGAATCCAGGTGAGTGCGATGCTTTTTAACGGCGTTGAAAGTTATTGACGGCGCACGAGGTTGACGCCGTTTTGACGTCGAACGTCAAGAACAGTTTTGTTTTTTAAACCACTGAGAAAAATAAAAGCACAAGCCCTGAAAAATGCAGGTCAGGCCCCAGCGAGATTTGAACTCGCGACCCCTGGTTTACAAGACCAGTGCTCTAACCCCTGAGCTATGGAGCCGTGCTCTGTACAGCGCACGCAACAGAGGGCTTTTGAAGACGAACATATGCCGGAGGATCCAGGGGCGGACCGGCGCTCGGCCCGTCCGCGGCTCCGGACGCGCCACGTTCGGCTCCGATTCGGCGGTGACGGGGAACCGTGGGGCTGACGTCCGCCTCGTCGGTCGTCGCGCCCCGTTCACCTCAACCCGTCACTCCATTGACTTGACTTTGACCGGGAGCCCATAAGTGCGTTGTTTGCCGGTGCGGGGGGGGGAAACAGGCAAATGCACCTGGTCCCTGTTTTCCGTGTCTCAGGTCGAGACGTGGGAGCAGGTCACGGAGGCGTCGTGGGACCAACGCCGCCTGGATTCCTCTTGTTTGTCGGCGTTTTAAACCCCATCGGCGTCGTTGCGCTGCGGGGGAGCAGTCGCACTGACGGGCGGCTCCCCCGGCCCCGTGGCCACGCCGGGCCGGGCTGCTCCGCCCTTGCGTCTGTCGATCCCGCCCGTGCCCACTGGGTAGCGGCGTGGGAGCGCAGAGCGGCGGGTCCGGGGGATCCGCATGGAAAGGAAAAGACGTTGAGTCGAAAATGTGATTAAAAATATAATTTGTCAACTTTTTTAACTGGGCCGAGCACATAACAAAAATAACATTAATAATAATAATAATAATATATCATATGAATATCTGAATGTTATTCTCATGTCTCAATGAATTTGAATGTTATTCTCCCTTCTAAGTCGCTTTGGATAAAAGCGTCTGCTAAATGACTAAATGTAAATGTAAATGTAAATATCAATATCATTATTATTATTATTATTATTATTATTAATAATAATAATAATAATAATAATTGTATTATTATCATCATTATATTTATAATAATTATTATTATTAATATTGTTATTATTATTATTATTATCATTATTATTATGGTTGTCAGTTTATTGTATTGATTTGTATTTTTTATTTCCTGAACTGGTATTTTCATTCTTGTTTTTTTATTCTTATCTCATTTCATTTTTCTTTTCTTCGTCTTCTATGTTCCGTTCAGTCTCGGTCTCTTCATTATTTATTGACCATTTTGGGGGTTTTCGGGGCGCGTGGAGGAGGTGGCGATGTGCGTGTGTGTGCGCGTCGCCCCGTCGCCTCCGTGTGAGTTCAAACCGCGGCCCCGAAGATCCGAGCTGCGCTGCGGGGCTGCGGGTGCGACGGGATCCGCCGGGACGTGTTGAAATGTGGATCCGCATCACGGGCCACGAGGGTCGACCGCGCCCATCCGACGTTCACCTGTAGGCGCTGCACGTTGACGTTTCCCTTTGGAGAGAAACAAACAAACAAAAAGAACAAAGGGGAGGGTGGAGGCGCCAGGGTGGAGGAGAGCGGGGAAGACCGCCGTGTTTCCTGAGGCAGGAGCTGCTCTGTCCCGGGCCCCACAGAGCCCGGAGCCACGGGACCCCCACACAACAGGTAACACCGACTCCACTCCATAGGATTCAATGGAAACGTGGAAAATACCAATGCATGCAATGTAGACAGACAGACAGACAGATAGAGACTAATAATCTCTGGAGGGAAATTGTGGTTAACAGCAGCTCACATTCAAATCATAATAAAGCAAAATATAATGTCACTATACAATACACATCAAATATAACTAGAAGATGGAAAAATATACAATAAACGTAACAACTAACAATACAATAAATAAACCTAATACCAAACAATAAATATGAACCTAAAAAAGCAACAACAGAAAAACAAGAGTCGTAGTTATTTGTTGAGGTGATCAGGGTGTATTCAATGACAACAAAACAACTTTGGATTTCCCCCCTCACAAAGAAATACCCACCGTGTGTAGATGAACGAATGAATGAGTGGGTGTGACTTAATGAGTGAGTGAATGAGTGGGTGTGACTTAATGAGTGAGTGAATGAGTGGGTGTGACTTAATGAATGAGTGAGTGAGTGGGTGTGAGTTAATGAATGAGTGAATGAGTGGGTGTGACTTAATGAGTGAGTGAGTGGGTGTGAGTTAATGAATGAGTGAATGAGTGGGTTTGACTTAATGAGTGAATGAGTGAATGAGTGAGTGGGTGAATGAGTGGGTGTGAGTTAATGAGTGAGTGGGTGAATGAGTGAATGAGTGGGTGTGAGTTAATGAGTGAGTGAGTGAGTGAGTTGGTGAATGAGTGAACGAGTGGATCTGAGTTAATGAGTGAGTGAATGAGTGGGTGTGAGTTAATGAGCGAGTGAGTGACTGAGTGAGTGGGTGTGAGTGAGTGAATGCATCCAGTGTTTTATGCTGTTGTCTTTGTTGAGTCCCACTTGTTCAACCTGTTCCTCTGGATGTGTGGAAGCCGCCTGGGACTGTCACGCCTTGGGTGGATGTCAGTACTTTTCCCGACTAATCCGTGGGACCCACACCCAAGCAGAGGGAAAGAAACATGTTTTCCAAAGTAAAGAGCAGTGAAAGTCAAGGTACCAGACTGACATTTCTGCTTTAGTAAAAGTAAGACTTCTGGCTCTTAAATGTACTTCAAGTATTAAAAGTAAAAGTGCTTATCTAGTGTAGTGAGGAGCTAAACATTTGAAATTTAAGTAAAATGTATAAATAATCAAATAAAAAGTATAAATGATTGAAATTTAGTGGAGTAAAAAAGTATAAATAATTGAGTAAAAAGTATAAATAATCGAAATTTAGTCAAGAGAAAGGTATAAAAAATTGAGTAAAAAAGTTTAACTAACTGGAATTTGGTGGAGTAAAAAGTATAATAATATAATTGAGTAAAACGTATAAATAATTGAAATATAGTGAGGTGAAATTATTAATAATCGAGTAAAAAATATGAATAATCGAAAAGAGAAAAGTATAAATAATTACAAGAGAAAAGTATAAATAATTGAAATTTAGTAGAGTAAAAAGTATAAGTAATTGAGTAAACTATAAATTACTGAAATCTAATGGGAACAAAAGTTTAAATAATTGAAATTTAGTCGAGTAAAAAAGTATAAATTATTGACATTTGGTAGAGAAAAAAATAAATAATTGAATACAAAGTACAAATAAAAGAAATTTAGTCGCGTAAAAGGTATAAATAATTGAGTAAAAAGTTCATCAATTGACACTTAGTTCAATAAAAGTACTGATATTTGCTTTGAAATATAATGGAGCTCAAGACAAAAGTCTCCTTAACCGAAATATACTTCTGTAAGAACAGATACTTGAACAAAGTACTTGTACTTCGTTACTTATCCACCGAAGGAAAAGGCCCGGGTCGTTACAGAGTATCCCGGGACGCGGCCCAGGTCGGAACTGTTGTCCTCGCTCTGGTTTTCCCGGAATGTGGGGGACGGACCCGCCGCGCTATAAAAGCAGGGAGGCTCCGCTTGGCACCAAAACACAAAGACTTTGACTTTTTCTCTTCTCCTTCAAGTTTTTCTTTTTTTTTTCCGCGTGTTTCACGTCGCGTTTACCGTCTTTAACTACAACAACAACAACAACAACAACAACAACAACGGGACCGATCGACCGGGCGGGGGAAGGGATCTTTCTCCCCGCTCCACCATGCGAGGTCCTCGGATCCTTGTCGCCAGATGTCTCGCCTCCTGCCGCCGCTAGACCGGCTGCATGTAAGACGGAAGGTGGAGGGATGGAAAGATCATTGGCGATATGCATTAAACTTGAGAATTACCCAAAAGAAAAAAAAACGGGGGGAAATGGCAACATAAATACAGCTAAAAAGTAATTAAAAAGAGAAAAATTAAGATATGCAAAAATCCTGGAAATAAACCACGAAGCTCTGTATCAGCGATCCACACTCGTGTTAAAGTTTGCAAACATGATATAAACTCAGATCCGTCTCTACCGTGTGCTCCGCTGAACCAGATGCATATTTCACCGGGATTATGATCGTACCCCGGCACCGACGTTCTAAAAGAACCCTAACCCAAAAAGTTCCTCCGTTCGTATGACGAGAAAATAAACACAGTAGTTTGTAAAAAAAAAAAAACGCCCTGTTTGGTGTTTCCGCTCCGGGCCCCGGGAGAGCTCCGTCTCGGGGGTGGATATCTGAGCCTGCGTGTGGTGTCTCTCCAGGGCCGACGGTAACACCATGCTCCAGGCCGCCGCCGTGGTGGTGTGGGAATGGCTGAACGAGCACGGGCGCTGGCGGCCCTACGGCCCCGCCGTGTCCCACCACATGGAGGCGGCCGTGCCGCGGCGGCGACCCCCGCGGGGGCAGCGTGGTGCTGGGCCAGGTGGACAGCCGCCTCTCGCCGTACATCATCGACCTCCAGTCCCATGCACCAGTTCAGGCAAGACACAGGTGAGTGGGGAGGAGGAGAAGCGCCGCCTCTGCGGGACAATAGGCCTTTCTCAATGTGCGTTCTTGACTGTACTTGCGTTCTTGTGTGTTCTTGTGTACTTGTGAAAACGTCATCAGTCGCAGCCCAAGTACTGTTCCAATTCAAAGTCCGCATCAAGCCAAGTCCAGTCCAAATGCCAGGATGTGGACTTGCTCCGCCCATTCGATGGAGGATGCATCGTGTTGAGTTGTGTGGACTTAGAACAGACAAGTATCCCACAATGCATTTGGCAGAATGACCGTCCCGCGTCCTCCCATCCCGGGAGTCTGTACTCCCCAGTCCAACCACCAAGTCTGAAGTACCAAGGACTCCAAGTCCGTCCTTGGTTTTGAGAAACGACCAAAATGAGGATTGAAGAGAGACGGCGCTACGTCGGCATTTCTACTGAAAACAAAAGTGTGAAAGTACTGCCTCTTAAAATGTAGAACCGGAATAAACTCACAATTTCAACCTAAAGTACATAAACTTGAAAAGTGAATTTAAGAATTCTAGAGAATTCTAGAACTTTCCTACTGGTTGTGTTTGTCTCCCCTTGCTTCGGACGTCTCGGTCAGGGCAACGTGCCGCGTGACGTTGTTTGGGCCCATTTACAACCAGCGCCCGGCATCGAACCGATGGGATCTTGTGTGTTGCCGCGTGAACCGGCTCCGGCTCCATGCGGGTGCCGAGTTTGAGACGCCGAGTGGAAGCGTGTGAGTCCGCAGCCTGTTGGGCCTTTTTTTTTTTGTGCGCGTGGGACTTACGTCCGGCGGGGATTCGCTTCGGTGCGATTATTCGTCCGTGGCGGCAAAACCCGGCAGGGTCGATTTAAATAGTCTGTTCCAAGTCGATCTCGGGTCGATATCCTCGGTCCAGTCGCTCTCGCTCGGAGTGCGGTCGCTTCAGGAGGGGAAATCTACCGCATTTGGCACTTGAGTCTGTGCCGGATACTTAACGGCCGGAGTCACGTGGTCGCCAGGAAAGATTGCACCCTGTGATGCGCACGCTTATATTGCACAATTCCAACTATACGGTGATGTCAATTTTAGGCCACGTCAGCACATTATGTTGCAACCGGCTGTTGTTGCTGGGGATGAAGCTGTGGTCCGTGGGTCAAACCGTGAGATGTCTGGAGCTGACGTCTGTCTGAGATTCGTCCTGGGAAACGTTTCCATGACATGGTGTGTGTGTGTGTGTGTGTGTGTGTGTGTGTGTGTGTGTGTGTGTGTGTGTGTGTGTGAGAGATGGTCTGAAACAGCTGTAAATGAACATTGTGGCTGGTAGTCAGCCACATTCTTCCACCGCACGTGCGCGTGCACATATATACACACACACACTAAGAAGCAGCTGCACACGACCTACAATTACAAAAAGAAAAATTGTTTAGTTGGCCAAACTTATGAGAGAGTGAGACAGGTAGGAGGTAATGGGAGAGAGGGAGGAAGTGACGGCGCTCGACCACTCCCTCACAGAATCTGAATGGTTATGTATAAAACCATAGTATCAAACATTACATAAGCAAATATGAGGTGGCAAATACTTTCGGAAGCCCCCTTGATGTTCAAGGTTGGCGAACATGAATAGTATGGTTGTGATCCGAGGCTCTTCAATTCTTCACAACTGTCGGAAGGGCAAGAGGGAGGAGGATAATGAAGAGAGGGAGGCAGGGGATAATAATTATTATTATTAATAATAATAATCAATAATAACAACAATATTATTATTATTATTATTAATAAAAATATCTGATGTTATAATGATAATATTATTATTAATAATATTAATAATAACAATATTATTATTACCGCTATTATAATAATAATAATAATAATAACCTTTTTTTGTATAGCACTTTTCAAACAAAACATGCAACTCAAAGTGCTTTACATGAGCAGGCCATAATAAGCTGTAGATAATGGAGAGAGTCAGGTTGTGGGGGCTCCCTGAGGGGAACTAGGAGCTGGGGTGGAGGGCCCCCCCAAAACGACGTCCCACCGAGGGCTTTTCTCCTGGTTGCATTCACACCGCACCGCGACTCTGAAGCAGCCGCCGCCAACCGGGCGGTCGGCACCAGCTCCGTGCTGTGTTGAGTCCGTGAGCCTGAGCTTGCTCCCCTCGTCCTTCCGCCAAAATCGGTTCCCGGACGACGTTGAGGCCAGAACCAATGGATCCAGCCGCCGAGTCTTCACTCGTATTAGGTCGACGACACGCAGTCGAAAAGTTTGTCCCCGACTTTCGTAAAGCCGGGGCCGGGCGTCGGGACAGCGCCCGGGGAATTTTTGTTCTTCGTTTCGACTCATGTCGGAAAATGAAATAAATACATCGACAATAAAAATGTGATTTATTTATTTATTTATTTTTAATAGTTTTTATCTTTAGCGGTTATGTTTTATCACTGCCGGGTACATGTGCCAGGGGCCACGCACGTTCGTGGCTGACGGTTCCTCTGGCGCCCGGTCGCCCCCCGCCCTGGAGGAGGAGCTTAAAAAAAAAAAGAAAGAAGTCCTCCAAACGGAGCCCCAAGAACCACCATCCTTCCTGGTTCCCGCAGGGCGGGACACAAACAAGAGGGGGACACTTTCTCCCAAAAGTTGAGAGAACGGCGGAGAAGTTTGTGCGGAGCAAGAGCACCTCGGGGGAGAGGGGGGAGGAGATCGGGGAGGCGGTGGAAGAGACGCATTTCTCCCTTTTCCATCTGAATAGAAGGGCCCGGCGTCAGGACGTGGAGCTCCTACCTTAATACATAGAATAGAAGGGCACGGGGTCTCCCTCGGTGGAAGGGCAGCTTCCCAGTGCACCGCCTGCTTTTGGTGTGAAAGTTAAAGTTGTGTGTGGGGGAGGGGCTGGGGAGTGACATCATCAGGGAGTCTGCCCTCTCTCGCTCCCTCTCTCTCTCGCTCCGTTTGGGGAACAGATGTCAAATCGGGGGGCTGCGTCTGTTGCTTGTTGTTGTCGGCGTTTATCATTGCGGGGGGGGGTTGTATCGCGGTGAATGCGGTGCAATCTCTTGGAATGACCTTTGACCCGGTCGCACTGCATCAGCTGTTGTCCAGTTTTGTGTGGCAGAAGGAGAGGCCCCCGGGAGCCTCCGCAAGACTTTGAATGGCGAAGAGAAGCCGGGTGCGCGGGTTTGGGCGTCCCTCCTCCCTCTCTCCCTCCCTCGCTGATTCCCATGATTTTTATGCAACGAGCCGTCATTTTGTTATTTTGTTGTTTTGTTGTTCTGTCCCCTTGCACACGTTCACAGGCCGTGCACTGTGAACTTGCCCAAAGCGCTGCTTCTTTTTGCCTTCATGCTCAGTCCCTACATGTTTCTGCTAACATCTAAAACTCTTTTGTACTTGGTCCTGTACTGACTGACCTGTACAGGGTGCACTTCAACAAAGTACCCGGCTGTTAAACTACCGGCTGTTATGACATTTACTCGAGGCTTTAAGAAGTCGTACCTTGACTCGTTTCCCCCCCGCACTCCCTCCGTCTCAGCGGTGAACCTGTGGCTCCGCAGGGGGTCGGACCGGGGGGGGGGGGGGGGGTCGGGACGCTGTAGATTGGCGATGCACTGGTTTCCGCTCTGAGTTGCCGGTGACCCAGAGCCGCCGCCGTGTGACGCCTCAGTGTTCCAAAGGTTTACAGCTTGGCCTGGCTCCAAACTTTACACCGCAGAGTTGAACGTGACAAACCCCGGCCGCATCCAATCCAGGGGAATTTGGAAATCAGGAGCAGATGTTTCAGGATTGAAGATTCAAGAGGTTTATTCGTCACATACACATTAGCGGGAAAGGGGAGCTGGCTGAGGGAGCTCTTTTAGAACACGGCAACAGAGACTTTGTGTGAGCTCAGCCCGGCTGGAAGACCTTTATCCCCCACGTCCGACTTCACTACTTCATACGGGAGTTCAATGCGATAAAACCTTTGAGATTGCGTTATTTAAATCATTGAGCCGACGCCCGTATCCCAGACCGGTGACGGGTCTTCATCTGACCGGATGTCACAGAGACTTTGATAGAACCAGGTGTCACGGCATCGTCAGACGAGCAGGTGCGGCGGTGCTAGTGCGGCGGTGCAGGGTAGTTCCCCCCCCCACTGATCATCATCATATCAGCTCGGGGGCCCGGGCGATGTGGGTGACGCCCGCAAAATCAAACGCGACATTATTTTGCCAAACGCCTCAACGCAGATCATTTGACGGTGTTTGGGGTACGACCGTGGGAGGCGGAGGCGCTGCTCAGAATAAGGTCTGCGAGGTGGAGAGAACTGCCTGAGTGCGCCGTCACGCAGCCCGGCGTTCACGCAGCCGTTTTGGCGGAAGGCTCTTATCTCCCGCCGCTTTGGGGGGGTTGTCGCGGGCGCTGTGCGCAACGACGGCGGATTGTTGGAAAGGACGATCTCTTGTTTCTCCCAAACAGTCGGACGACATCTGTTTCTGACGTTGTTGAGAGAAAAGCAGGCCGTGCAGAAGCTGCACGTCTGTGTTTGTCATGGCTGCGGTGTCCTGATGGAGTCTGACGCCGTGCCCCTGCACCTGGGCAGGAGGGGCTCGCACCGACAACTCAATCCTACCTTCCCACATTCTGCCGTTGCTGCTCCACCGGTGCCTGCTGATGTTGGTATTCGCTGCCAGAGAGAACCAACCACACGCTGAGGCTTTTGTCGCCGCATGTGTTACGTGTTGAAGACAATATCTAGTCTCACATCACAATGTCAGTCACCTTGATTCATAGTTCAAACGTAACAGCGATGGAAGGACACATCAGATGCATCATATCGGTCTCTCTCTCAATCTCTCTCTGTCTGTCTCTCTCGATCTCTCTGGCTCTGTCTCTCTCTCTCTCTCTCAATCTCTCTCTGTCTGTCTCTCTCGATCTCTCTGGCTCTGTCTCTCTCAATCTCTCTGGCTCTGTCTCTCTCTCTCTCTCTCTCTCTCTCTCTCTCTCTCGGGCACGGCTAGTGCACGTGGGGCCCGATGCTGTCTGTCTGCGCTGGGGCCGCAGCTGTTCCTACTGAAGGAGACACATTCCCAGACCCCCACAATGCCGCGGGGCCGGGGTTCACAGGGAGGTGGGGGTAGGGAGGGCCCCTGGGGACGGGGCATGTGGGTGGGGTTGTAGGGGGGGAGGGGCAATGGGGCGGGGAGTCTGTTTGCGTGATGTAGGTCATCAGCAGCGTACGCTGTGCGATGCCAGTCCTGGTTGGAGACGCTGGAGGTCACGGCTTCCACCCGAGGACCAAAACATGGCGGGCTTCCCCTTTCAGCAAAAAGACGCTTCATGACACGTTTTCAACACTCCAGCCCGCAACACCGACGCACCACCCACGCACCACCCAGACACCACTGCAACGCTTCTACAGCAGGTGGTTGTGGACCATGGACCTCTTCCCTGGACGTGGCGGTGGTTTGCATGGCAGGAGCTGGACCACCAGCCTGCCACTTACTCCAACCAGCCTGCCACTTACTCCAACCAGCCTGCCACTTACTCCAACCAGCCTGCCACTCACTCCAACCAGCCTGCTACTTACTCCAACCAGCCTGCCACTTTCTCCAACCAGCCTGCCACTTTCTCCAACCAGCCTGCCACTTTCTCCAACCAGCCTGCCACTTACTCCAACCAGCCTGCCACTTACTTTGCCTTCTGGATGCAAAATGGAAGTCTGGGATTTGGGGAAGAGGTTGTTCATTTATTTATTTATTTTGGTGGGGATGCTATGAGAAAGAGGATCCCTGTCTTTTAGAAGCACCCTCCCTTCCTCCCTCCCTCCCTCCCTCCCTCTCTTTTCCTTTTGTCTAATCTGTGTTGGCCTCTGTTGTCATTTAAGGTTTTTCTGTCTCTCCCTCCCTCCCCCCTCTCTCTCTGTGTTGGTTTCGGCCTCAGGGGAGTGAGGCTGCTTCCTGGAGCCAGGTTTATGATGTGATTTTCCGCCGCACGAGGGAGCGCGGGCGGTGCCGCTCGGCCTCCCCACGTCTCCTTCATGCGGCGCGAGTCGGTGTGTAGTTCAAAATGCACCGATGACCTTTCGACGCGGACGCTAAATAAGTCGAAGCAAACAGCTGGGTCGGGCGTGAGTACGTCGTGGCGGTGGAGCGGGGTCGTTGTAAAGTTCACAAGTTTTTACTCGTCGTGTCAAGTTCATTTGAGAGAGAATAATGACACGTTGCGACTCTGCTCCTCAGTTCAGTAAACACCGTGTGATGAGGAGCTGAGCCCCCCCCACCCTCCGGCACACCGGCTCCTTCTCCCCGTCACCGCGCTTCTGTCGTTTGAGC
>NC_137191.1:35370614-35408116 GCF_960531495.2 Zeus faber | reverse complement strand
CGGACAAGCGCCTCCGCAGTCACACAGCGAGGACAGAAAGAATGCGAAGGAGTTTCTTGCCACAAGCCATAAGAACAGTCAATGCTGAACTCACAAGGGGTCCTCACAAAAACCACTGTGTCACTCGCCATTGCTGTTCTGTTCAGTGTCACTGTATTGTTTTGTCGTACTGTTGTATATTGTATTGTATATCTCCATACTCACTTTATTCACATGCACTTTACTGCACATATCTGAATATTAAAATGGTCCATCCCACATGCATAACTCTATTTCCTTCTGTCTTATTTAATTTTTATTTCATTTATAGTATGAAACATACCACAGTAGGTCTGTAGCACGACATGTGTAGTAGTAGTAGTAATACTGTAGAAAGTTTAGTAATACTACAGCATTACTACAGTATTAGTACAGCATTATTAAAGTATTTGGTAAGACAGCGGTCAGGTTTTCATCAGTAAGCTGGGCTCTGTGGCGTGGTTTGTTAGTTATAATAATGCCTTTGTGACACGGGTAAGTCGGCACCCAGTCCTCCAGGTTGGGGGTTGGGCGTGGGGTTAACAACCTCACCCCGTAAAAAAAAAGCATGTTACGGAAACGACGAGAAGCCATTCTGGTAAGGAGCAAATGGTGGGGGCTCGTCGCCCAATGTTTCAGAAGGAACGTGAGGAACTAACTAACTTTAGTATTCTAATCACTAACTGCATTACATTTTAGGAATCAGATTCAGTAGGTTAGGTAGGTAGGAATTAGGTTAGCTATTATGTGCGGTTTAGTAACTATTGTGCATTCATCTCCAGGTGCGCTGTAAAGACATTTCACTGCTCACTATATGTAAGAAAGTATGTCTATGTATGTGACATATAAACCTCTTGATTCTTGAAGGGAAATGATCCCCTCAAAAAAAAAAAAAAAAAAGTTTTTATATCTACAGTGGGGCAAAAAAGTATTTAGTCAGCCACCAATTGTGCAAGTTCTCCCATTTAAAAAGACAAGAGAGGCCTGTTATTTTCATCATAGGTTCACCTCAACTATGAGACAAAATGAGAAAAAGAAATCCAGAAAATCACATTGTCTGATTTTTAAAGAATTTATTTGCAAATTATGGTGAAAAATAAATATTTGGTCAATAACAAAAGTTCATCTCAATACTTTGTTATATACCCTTTGTTTGCAGTGACAGAGGTCAAATGTTTTCTGTAAGTCTTCACAAGGTTTTCACACACTGTTGCTGGTATTTTGGTCCATTCCTCCATGCAGATCTCTTCTAAAGCAGTGATGTTTTGGGGCTGTCGCTGGGCAACACAGACTTTCAACTCCCTCCAAAGATTTTCTATGGGGTTGAGATCTGGAGACTGGCTAGGCCACTCCAGGACCTTGAAATGCTTCTTACGAAGCCACTCCTTCGTTGCCTGGGCGGTGTGTTTGGGATCATTGTCATGCTGAAAGACCCATCTTCAATGCCCTTGCTGATGGAAGGAGGTTTTTACTCAAATCTCATGATACATGGCCCCATTCATTCTTTCCTTTACACGGATCAGTCGTTCTGGTCCCTTTGCAGAAAAACAGCCCCAAAGCATGATGTTTCCACCCCCATGCTTCACAGTAGGTATGGTGTTCTTTGGATGCAACTCAGCTTTCTTTCTCCTCCAAACACGACAAGTTGAGTTTTTACCAAAAAGTTCTATTTTGGTTTCATCTGACCATATGACATTCTCCCAATCCTCTTCTGGATCATCCAAATGCTCTCTAGCAAACTTCAGACGGGCCTGGACATGTACTGGCTTAGGCAGGGGGACACGTCTGGCACTGCAGGATTTGAGTCCCTGGCGGCGTAGTGTGTTACTGATGGTAGCCTTTGGTACTTTGGTCCCAGCTCTCTGCAGGTCATTCACTAGGTCCCCCCGTGTGGTTCTGGGATGTTTGCTCACCGTTTTTGTGATCATTTTGACCCCACGGAGTGATATCTTGCGTGGAGCCCCAGATCGAGGGAGATATCAGTGGTCTTGTATGTCTTCCCATTTTCTAATAATTGCTCCTACAGTTGATTTCTTCACAAGCTGCTTACCTATTGCAGATTCAGTCTTCCCAGCCTGGTGCAAGTCTACAATTTTGTTTCTGGTCCCTTTGACAGCTCTTTGGTCTTGGCCATAGTGAAGTTTGGAGTGTGACTATTTGAGGTTGTGGACAGGTGTCTTTTATACTGATAACGAGTGGAGGACAGAGGAGGAAAAAGTTAGTTCTATGAAAGCCATAAATCTTGCTTGTTTGTTGGTGACCAAATACTTATTTTACCGAGGAATTTACCAATGCAATAAAAATCTTAAAATGTCATTTCCTGGATTCTTTCCCCCCATTCTGTCTCTCATAGTCGAAGTGTACCTACGATGAAAATTACAGGCCTCTCATCTTTTTAAGTGGGAGAACTTGCGCACAATTGGTGGCTGATTAAATGCTTTTTTGCCCCACTATGTATATTATATTATATATATATTACATATATATATATATATATATATATATATATATATATATATATATATATATAATGCATTAAAAGACAATAGTTTAATGTGTTTTTTAATTTGATAAAAAATTAATAAATGCATTTTCACAGGTTACCATGGATGTCCATAAAACCTGTGACACCAATACCAAGAAAAACCCAGAAATACAGATCATCACAGACAACTGCACCTCAACACAAGGACACTGAGGAATTGTCTAAATTCTGCCTATCTAGATGGACCTCCACAGCAAATCCAGGGTGGAGAGGTTCAGTGAATGTGGTGCTGATGGCTTGGGTGAGGCTCAGATTGTTAGAGGAAACTGAGTAGAAGGACAGAGTTCCAGCAGACCAGTCCAGATATATTCCTGCTCTGTCAGGGCCAGGGGAATGACGGAAAACGTGGATTGGATTGAGTTCCGTTCCAGCAGACCAGTCCGGATACGTTGCTCGGTGACTGGCAAATGCTTCCATTATGCTGTAACGGTGAATGGTATAGTATGGACAACCCCTCTCAGAACATAACAGACCCCAGGAATTGTTATTTTCTCCAAACCAAAAGTCGAGTTCCCTTCCTTTCCTTCTGATTCCTCTGATTCCTCTATAAGTCACTCCCATAGTAACTTCTCCTTCCCACTCCACCTCCCAGTAGCAGCGTCCAGTCAAATCTCTCTGGGTGATCAGGATATGGCTGCTCCTCTTCAACCCACGTCACCTTCCTGTTGTTATCAGACAGAGAGAGATGTCTGTGTGCTGTGTTGGGTCCAGGGTGAGTTCAACACCATCTGATGGAGAACAAGACACAGAACAGCAACAGTTTATAATCTAACATCCCTGTTTGGTTCATTTACTGTGGATTCCAGCTCTGTGTTCATCAGCACACACTTCTCAAAGTGAGAACTATTTCTATGCCATAATAACAACAAGCACAGCGATACGTGTCGTAGGTGTAGCAGGAAAAAGGTTGGGAAACACGGACTCAAATTGTTGTGTTGAATCAAACTAAACAGACACTTACACTTCCTCACACCTGGTTTCAGCGTCCACGCTCCCTCGTGCTCCACCCTGGGAGAAAACCAAGTCAGAGCAGAAAGGTCTCTTTGATCAGGGACACATGGTGGTGGACACAATCAGGGACACAATCCATCATTTTCCTTTTTTATAACCTGTGCTGGCAGCATGCTGGGCATACAACACATTATTTGTATGTCATTGCATTTTTGACAGAGTTAGTCTGCAAGTGGAGTTCAGTGTCTCAACCTGCAATGCAATTCTTTATTTATTGTTTCATCATGAAGAACTGCTGCAACAACTCTGTCCCGTGAAAGACCTGCGGGATGATAAGAGCACAGCTTCCTGAGACACAGAACCAGCACCAATCCCTCTTTTTGGAGAACGCTCTGACCATGTTCTGGTCTTTAAACAAGTAATCACTACTCCAAGAGGGGAGAATCACCACAGGTGAGACAAATAAACATAGAACCAAACAACAACGTGTACATGGCAAAACAAACATAGAAACAAACAACAAGATGTACATGGTAAAACAAACATAGAACCAAACAACAACATGTACATGGTGAAACAAACATAGAAACAAACAACATGTACATGGTAAATCAGAAAAGTGAGACAACATGTATCAACAAAACAGAGATAATTAATTCCAGGAAAAGTGGAACAGTAATTGGTCACATGGCCTCTTCCTGTCATAGTTATGGCAGTGAATGAGGGAGGAAAGAGAGGGATGCAACCAGGAGGGTGTTGGGGTTGTGTTCATAGCAGGTGCTGATGGTGTGTGTGTGTGATGAGTCTGCATACATTGTGTATGTATGTGTGTGTGTGTGTGTGTGTGTGTGTGTGTGCTAATAAATGCTTTTGCATGTTGTTAACATGAATTTTAATGCAATTGTGTGATTATTTGAAGTCCATTCCTGATCCCAGTTGGTTTCAGAGGTTGAGGGACACTGACCTGAGTGTTTCCAGAGCACAGTGTAGACTCAGTCCAGCAGAGAGCAGCTTCACTCCTGAATCTTGCAGATCATTGTTGCACAGGTCCAGCTCTCTCAGAATGGAGCAGTTGGAGCGGAGAACTGAGGCCAGAGCTTCACAGCTTCTCTCTGATAGATAACACAAACTCAGCCTGCACACACACACACACACACACACACACACACACACACACACACACACACACACACAGAAATAGAGCTCAGCCTATTAACAGCTCATGATAATATCGAATAATATCTCAGTGAGGTGAGTAAGTCTCCTGAACGGTGCTGAGGTGTGTTGGGAACGGGAAAACTGGATCCCTCCCAGGTTGGTTGATGTCGGGAGATTCTTCAATAAGATGGAGACGGATGCGATGCAGAATGGATCCTTTATTGCCATAATGATAAAGACCAAGAGATGAGCCCAAAGCAAGAGCGACCAAGCAGGAGAGAGTGAGTCTTTTTAGACACGCTCCTATATAGTTCCTCCTAGGCCAGTCGTCATAAAGGTTATTTGGCAAGTCGTCATAAAGGCTATTTGGATGAGAGATGTCATAAAGAGACATTTTCCATGTTGGGCGCCATTTTAAGGAAAATGCCCTGTCATTTCTATCAGCCGCCATTTTGTGCGCTATACTACATCCAACAATCCCCCTTTTGACCTCATCAAATATGAGGTCACTCTAAAACAGTAATTACAACATATAATAACCATGGGGAAATCAAATACAACATCGTAATGACATGTACAACAAACACTACACAATTCATGACAATGCATGGCACCAGGAGTGATTGGCAGGGAAAACCCCATTTGTCTCAGTGGGAAAACCTACCAACATCCATATTACTGAACGCGAGGATGGCATTCACTCACCACCTGGACCATTTTTAACAACGAAATCTTCACCAAACTGCACAGATCTAACTCTCTCTAACCTAACTTATACATGTGTTAACCTTATACTAAACTTACAACTTTTATTAACCTTGTACTAAACTTAAAACATTTATTAGCCTTACACTAAACTTAAAAATCTATAAGCCTTGCACTAAACTTAAACATCCTAAATAAGCAAACAAAAAGTACCAAGTGGTTTCTTATGGAACAGTGTCTCCCTGGGTGTGATACTGGACTTCACAGCTTTTCTGCTCTTAACCTCATGCGAGGTGTGCTTACTCCGCTGTTTTGATCTTTCTCTTTTGAACCCTGGTCAACTAAATCCAGCGCAAAAATCATACACACAATAAACATTAAACAAATCAGAAGGGGAAACAGCTGGGGTCCCATCCAGTTGGACAATCTGCTTCTGGGCGGGGAATGGTGATCTTCCCGCCTCGCTCCTCTATGACCTTGAGCGGAGAGGTTACCAGCACATTCACCCTCGCAGCTAACAGTTAGTGCCTCGAATCGGCGGCTGCCACCCATTCCTCAGGGGTCGGGCGGTGTCGTGGTGCTGTTAAGATCTGGTCGTTGGCTGTCGTGGTTAGATGCTGCGGCGCACTGACTCCAGTGATACCACGTGTCCCCTTTTCCCTCAAGCCGAACTACGCGGGAGGTGCGCTCGGTGACCCGATGTGGTCCCGTACACCGGGGGTCTGCCCACTTTCGCTTGATGACCCTCAGCAGGACCCACTCGGCTATGGGTAGTTCTGAGTTACCCGGCCTCCCCTTGGTGGACCAGGGACGTAGATGACCAAGTTCAAGTTCAAGTTCAAGTTCAAGTTCAAGAGATTATTTGTCACATACATATACATACCAGCTCCAGGGACTGCATCAGGTGGTCCACCGCTTCGAAGGAGCAGTTTGCCGCCATGGCCCCTTATCACACTGTTGGCCCTGTACCAGCTCAGCCCTGTCTAGGCGAATGCATAGCCCCAGGAGGGACACCACCTGTGTAGGAGGTAGAAGCAAACAAAACAATTGCAATATATATACACACTCCCCGGGGATTATTTCCCTGCGGAGTCATTGTCCATATCATTTGTACTTTCTGCGTTGCCCAGGGCCACTTCTTTTTCACCGCTTTCAGCCAGACCCAGTCGGAGACTCTTACAGCCTTACCCGACAGTGGGTGAATTTGCTCTCCAATGTGGTCCTGTATCTTTGAGGAGAGCGAGAGAGAAAGGCTCTTCCAGAGCAGTTAGGATACCATCGTACACTGTGTGATCCACGCAGGTGAGATCCAGCAGGTGAGGTCCAAGGGCGTCCCCCTCAGACCCACCGTGGCCAGACTCTCGAACCTCCTTCCTGTGCATAAGTTAAATGGGGCCGCTATTAGTGGATGCCCTTATTGACATGAGAGCTATCGGAAAGGCTTCTATCCAAGTTAGCTTTGAGTCCACGCAAATCCTAGCCAATTTGGCCTTAAACGTTCTATTTGCCCTTTCTACCTGCTCATCTAGGGGTCGTTGGATTGAATCTTTTAACTAAAATTGAATGGCTAATATTTAATGCCAAGCGTTATTCCTAAAATGCATGCTTGTCTTATAATTTTATGAAGATTTTTTATTCTGTCTTTTATTTAAAACATCTGTTCCTTATCCAGACATCGATAATTTGATATATGTATGCACAGTTCTGTTAAAAAGGTTTGTGCCCACCTTGTTTTCATGAGCGCGCTCTCGGTGTAAGGACAGGTCGGGATGTTGTCTAGGGGTTTCTTTTGTTTATAACAAATTATAATTCTGTTATTGTCTTTGTTTTGAACTAATTTCTGGAGCTCTCTATTCTTAAAATGGGTCCCTTGTCACTTCGGACTTTTCGCGGGAATCCGTGCTTGGGGATGTACTGAGAAATTTGGCCACCGTGGCGCTGTCCTCCCTCTTGGTGGGGCATGCTTCTGGCCAGCCGGTCAGAGCATCCACACACACGAGGAGGTACCGCTGTCGGGAACTATCCCATTTCTGGCCAGATCCCCGGCCGGAGGTTGTACATGGTGCACACCGGGTAGACCGCACATACTCCTTGATTATTTCGTCCTCATCTCCTGGTCTGTCGCCCCCTTTTGGGCCTCACTAACCATTTCTTCGTCTAACTCTTCTCCCATGAGGCCATCCTCACTCACCATCTAAAACGTCACGTGGTAGCCGGCCGCAGCCTTTGCCGCGGCGTCTGCCTGTCTGTTCCTTCTCGCTACCTCACTGTTTCCTACCCCATGCCCTCGGCATTTCACCACTGCCACTGAGGTGTCTGGAAGGTTTGAGGTGAATAGGTTACTGAGCTCCCAAAGCTGAGATATAGTGCGGTCATAATATTAACTATGTTAGTATTAGATTTATTGCCTCGATGTCATACGAAGAACGAAAACAACAATGGGTCTATTGAGAGGTCCTATGGGAGAGGAATTTTGTTGATTCTTCCAGCTCGACCAGAGGAGGAAAGGTTTACATTTAGGACAGGATATAGGCTGAGCGGCACCTATGGATTGGAACCAGATGTGGTATGTTATCTTTGTACCGCTTTAAAAGCGAGTGCAGAGCGTCACTTGGCAGAGATTCCATCCGGCTCGGGTCTCTCCCAGGACATCCATGGCAAGTCTGGTTTGATGCTGATTTGTGTAATAAAACTATTATTTTATTCAAGTCAGTGTCAGCGGTCACTCCTTCATTCTTCAACACATCACACCCATCAAGAAACTAAACTACAAAGTGGCGTCACGAGCAGGATCTGTTGGGCCTCATCTGCCGATGCTGCCTGCTCCAGCGAACTGCCGCTCTCAGGGTGAGTGACCTCTCACAAAATTGAGCTGTTATGTGGGCTAGGAGCAGTATGTTTTTGGCGGGGAGGCTACACTGAGATTATGCGGTGATGGAGATGATGTGTTGATGTGTGAAGTGAGTTTCCGTCTAAATTGGGGTTAATTAAGATGTAAAAGACGTAAATAAGGGGAATAAGAGAATAATAAGTGAAGAAAAAGAGAATTAAGTTGAAATAGAGAATAGAGACGAGAGAAATAAAAGTTAAAGGTTAAAAGTTGAAATAGAGAATAGAGACGAGAGAAATAAAAGTTAAGAGTTGAAATAGAGAATAGAGATGAGAGAAATAAAAGCTAAAAGTTAAAAGTTGAAATAGAGAATAGGGATGAGAGAAATGAAAAATGCAGTTAAAAGTAAAAGTTAAAGGCTTAAAAGATGTTGAGAAAGTAGAAATAAAAAGTAATTGTAGAATGGCAGAACTAGTAGCCAAAAGTTATTTAAATAACCATGCAAGATAAACGAAGACAGGGCCCGTATCTCGTTAAACAGTAAGACATGTGTACATTAAATGCTGTGTGAAAGTTGGCCGAATGAAGATATAATATAGTCAAATCTAGGTAGGAAAAAACAAGAGGAAATAACCCTGGCCAGGGGAATTGACTCAAAATAAAATTATATGAATAAAGATGAAAAAGAAGAAAGTAAAGTGAAAAAAGAGATAAAAGTTAAAAGCCTAAAAGTAAGATGAAAAATATGAAAAGTAAAACAGAGATAAAAGTTAAAAGCCTAAAGTAAGATGAAAAGTGAAAAAGAGATAAAAGTTAAAAGCCTAAAGTGAGATGAAAAAGATAAAGTCAAATAAAAAGAGTTACAAGTTAAAGGCTAAAGATGAAAAATAAAGTTTGAGCTAAAGTAAGATGAAAAGGATAAAGTGAAATAAAAACAGTTACAAGTTAAAGGCTCAAAAGATGAAAAAATAAAGTTTGTAAAGAAAAGTGAGGAAAAACAGGGCAGAACCTGCTCTGGAGAACTAGTGAACATGCATGATGAGGGAATCTGATTAAAAAGAATTTGTTAAAAGTGTGGCCAAAGTAAAATTTTAAAAGTCTGGCCAAAGTAAAAATTTTGATGAAATTAGAAAAGTATAAATGAGTCGACCTAAAACATAAAGCTAAGCGCTGTTAAAGTCTCTGGGGATTAGATGTTCTGCTGGTCAGACATACCTTTTTCTTTTTTTCTTTTTGTGTGTGTGAGTGTGAAAGTGCCGCGGCTGCAGAGGTAGAAGAGCTTTGTGTAATGTTTTGTGTATGTGATATAGAATATATGTGTTATTAAATAGGTATATATATGTGGTGAGCAGTTGAATAATACATAAAGAAAAACATTTCTTGCCCCTTTAGTGATAAATATATATGAACCTGTATACGGACTTTGTAAAGTTGATAAAAATATATGAGCCTTTCTTTAAGGACTTTTGATAAATATATATGAGCCTGTTTCTCTAAGGTTGTTTGATAAATATATATGAGCCTTTTTTCCAAGGACGTTTGTGCATTTGATAAAGGATATGAACCTTTACAGGACTTTATATAGTTGATAACAAAATGAGCCTTCTGAAGGACTAGAGCCACAGTCTGCCTACACATACATGTACACATCCAGAAAAGAAAAGAAAATCTCCTGCTCTGAATTGGAAGTGGGATTTGTGATTTGTTTGATTGGCGTGTGGGTTTTTTCTTTTTCTTTTTTGTGCTTGGGGTGTGTGTGGCGGTGATTTCTGTGAATCCTGTCTGGTTAAAAGAGCAGATGGTCTTGTTGGGGTGAAGGGAGACTCTGGTTCTTGATGCAAGAAAAGAGGGTTTGTGTTTCGACTGCTGAGAGAAAACAGCTTTGATTTACGAGTGCGTGTAACTGCATTGAGCTGGGCTGTCCCTACGGGAGCCAAAACAGGATGTTCACTCGCTGACGACCAGTCCATACTGGAAGTCTTTGCTAAACATAAGAGGTGGAGCAAGGGGTGGTGCTTCACACAAGAGTGGAATTTAGTTAACTCCTCCTGACAAGAGGGGCTGGTGAGCCCCCTCTCTACTCTTTTCTCTCAGTAGTTAGAAGAAAGAATAAAAAGGATAAAATACAATTAAATAGATAAATAGAATAAAAATAATTAAATAAAATAAAAATAAATAGATAAATAGAATAAAAATAACTAATTAAAGGTGATATCAGATTGACTAATATACTCTTTGGACTTTAAATGCATTGCATGATTAAAAGTAACCATTGCTTTATTTCAAGTGTGCGCAAATTAAAAAGCTGATAATGTATGTCACACTGAATTGTATCACAGTGTGTATAAGAATTTAGAGTGAGCCTAAGGCATTGAACTCTTCTGTCGTTCTTTTTCTTTCTTTCTTTCTCTCTTTTACTATGCTGAGTGAAAGCTGGGGAAAGACAGAAAAGATGGAATGAGTCTGAACTGAATCATCCATAGGGCAGATGACAAGACATCTGGCAGATCTTCACAGACACTGAGGCTTGCGGATGACAACGTTCTGGAATCCTGAATCCATCCAAATCAATTAAAGGCCAGTACGGTTTTATCCACAAACTCTTTCAACAGACCTCACCTGCATTTACCTATATACCTATAAATATTAGTTATAATAAATGTGTTTAGCTTGTTTTCACATATGGGTTTGTAGTAGTTCTTTTTCATACATTGCATTTGCAATTATTTAGTGAGAGACTTGGCAACGGACTGACCAATTAAGGCATTTGCCTAATTAATAGGGTATTATTGACTGATTGATTGATTGATCATGTGGAAAAGCTGATTTGATTTAAATACTGTTGAGTTCTGTGAATATTGGTTTCATTATCTGGGTATGATTTATCTATGCTGTTTTGAGAATGAACACTGATGTAATTTTGATAATTGAACATAAATGAGTGTGATCAGATGCATCAGATGGTGAACAAGTGAATTGGCTTTCACAAGTGGGAAGCGATTGGTCTCCTTTGGGGTTGGCAAATTCAGCTGTTGTTGGTTGAGTGTGATTACACGGTGCTTTATAAAGACATTTTTTAAATAATTCAATTTGATTTACAATAAAAGAAAATAAGAGAGTCATTAGGATGTCAAAAATGGATAGTAAAATTACAAAAGTAATCACTCCTATTGATGTAGTGCAAAAGAACAATCCCCTTATTAAAGATATTGCAAAAATATCAGGAAAATGGAGCAAGCGTTGGCCGGACATTGAACAACCATGGCCAGTTGAAGGAACTCTTAACCCGGATGTGATTAAAACAATGCAGGTGCTTGTGTCCACATATAAAGTAAATCAAAAGAAAGGCAAGAAAGGAAAGAGACGCACGGAGAAAAGACAAACAGAACTTGGCGTTCTGCAACTGTTTGCAAAGGAGGGACAGACATGGTTCGAAGCTGCAAAGGAAAAAAGAGAACAAAGTAGACAAGAAATAAAGAACAATGAAAAGGAAACAGAAAAATTGATGGAGAAGATTACCACGCCCTTCTCACATACAGCATCTTTACAGAAGCCCCCGCCTTATGAGAAGGAGGTGAAGTTTACTGATGTTTATCCCCAGCTCCCAGTGATTACACAGGAAGGCAACTATCTCTGCAAAGATGAAGATGAGCAAATAATAGAAATGGGCAAGGCTACAACAACCATAAAGATGTATCCAAGCTCCAACAATACCAAGAGAAGGAACCGTCTGGGAAGCCAACAACGAGTCAGAAGTCTGGAAATAGGAGAAAAGATTGGGAGTGACTCTGACGAAGCTATTGGAGGATACGACCCAGCAGTCAGACGGATGTTGGCTAAAGCAGAGAAAAAGGGAGATCGACCAGTGAGGAAAATGTCACCAGGAACGGACGACACGGATGAAAGTGAACAGGGTGAAAGCGATGAAGAATCGGAGAAAGAAGGTCCTTCCTGTTTTCAACCATTAGCAGCCAGCACTGTGGTAGGAGATGACAGACGCATGATTTTAAGAGAGATTGAGAGGAGTATAGACAGATGCCTGGAGGACATAAGTGACTCCACCTGTCCAGAAGTTCAACAAGTATTGGAAAGGCAATTACACGAATTGCAAATAACAGAGAAGAAACTCCAGAAGAAAAAGCCTCAAAAGCCAGACACGTTGAGGTATGGGTTACGTCCAAGAAAAGGAAAGAGACCCAACAAAATGTGTCCAGTGATAATTCGAGGACAAAATTTAGAATACAAGCCTTGGCAGAATACAGATATGTCTAACATACTTGAAAAGTTACCCACTCTTCAAGATGGAGCACATCCATGGATCTCAAAGCTGGAAGAGGTTTTGGTGGGAACACAGCCTGCCATGGGAGATATTAAGAGACTTCTGGCTAGCCTCATTGGAGTCCCAGCTATGGAAGAGATCCTGCAGACGGCAGGCCTTAACAGATACGTGGCAACTGCTGTATATGACCCAGAATTGTTTGCTGCAAGCAGAGGTCGAATGTGGAGAGCTTTGAAAGATGCTTTTCCAACAAACGTACACCCGGACAACATCTTTATCGAGGCATTGGGCCCACAGGAAAATCCAAGAGCTTATGTGTCAAGAACTCATCAAGTGTGGAGAAATGTCACAGGAAATGATCCAGAACTGAATCAAATGGAGAAATCGATTCTCCGAGCTAAAATACAGAAGGGGCTGCCTCTACAAGTGAGGAGCAAATTGGCCGAAGTGGTTGGTCTTGGAAGCATGACCAAAAGTGTTTATACGGACCACATAGCACATCAAGTAGAGCTATATCGGAAAAAGGAGCATGACCAGAAGGAACAGGACCAGGGGACTCTCAGAAAACTCAACCAAATACAGTTGGTGGATAACAAGAAGAAGGAAAAGAAACAAGCTGTGGTTATGCAGAGCCAGTCACAATCAAATCAAGTACCACCACAACCACAGCAAGAACAGATTCAGGTTCTACCACCTGTGGTCCCCACTGTCTCCTTTCCACAGCCAGTTTTTGACCAACCACAAACATGGAGAGGAAGAGGCCAAGGAAATTTAGGAAGAGGAAGAGGAGGAAATTTCCAACAGTCTCAAGGAGCGTGTCATAATTGTGGACAACAAGGTCATTTTGTACGTGACTGCTACAGGTTCAGAGGAGGCTTCAGAGGAGGCTTCAGAGGAGGCTTCAGAGGAGGCTACAGAGGACAACCACAGCCACCCAGAGGACCAGCGAACCCTTACAGGGGTCCGGAACCTGGTTTCTAGGGGTGCCCAGAAGACTCGAAAGGGAGGTGTCAGCTGGTAGTATCAGGGCCGGAGCAAGATCCAAAAATAGAGGTGAAAATAAATGATAAGTCATTGGAAGTAATGGCAGATTGCGGAGCAGCTTTCACCTGTGTTCGGCCTGAAGATGCTATACATCTCCCCATGTCTGACCAATTGGTACGGACAATCGGGTTTGAGGGTGTGAAACAGCTGATTCCTCTCACAAAACCAATTGAGCTCTGCTGTAGAAATCGGAAAATCACACTACCTATTTTGGTGTCAGAACATACGCCCATTGCACTCTTGGGAAGAGATGCTATGTGCAAACTAAATTGCACAATACGGTGTACACCGGACGGCTGTCTGGTGGATGTGCCACCTGATGTCTACCACCAATTATTTAGCGCACCAGAGACCGAGACTTCTTCAGTATATTGGATTGGAAATCTTAGTCCAGAGCTATTAGAGCCAGCCAAGATGTGGGAGAAGTTCATTGTGGCAAATATGCCTGATGCTAAGCCCCCTGAGTATCCACATCACTGCACGTTGAAATATTTCAAGAAAACTGACCAATTGGATCCAGAAGAATGGTTGAGTAGTCAACCGAAGCATGTTCAGCTGACCTCATGCTGCATAATTGTGGGACCACAAGGAGCAGCTATGAAGATAAACATCAATGAATATCTTGAGAAAGAGTTTGACATTGTGAAAAGTGTGCCACATGTGACTTTAATGGTGGCTGAAGGATTTGAGCAGAAGCAAATAGGAGAAATGATGGCAGAAGCTGAGGAAGCCATTTTTTCACCAATAAAGGAGAATCTTGATATCTGGATAAGTGAAGAACAGAAGTTCATGAAAATCATGATTTCAGCTCAAGGACAAGGACAACCACAAGTGATACAGATGACACATGAGTCAATGTTCAGCGCTAAATTGGACTCAGACAGCATGAGAGAGGAGATGCTGCAACAAATTCCAGAATGTTTGTGGTCACGACATAGTACGGACATCGGACTTGTGAAGTCAGCCCAACCGGTGAGAGTTGAACTGAGACCAGGAACCAAACCTCCTTGGAAGAACCAATATCCACTAAAGGAGGAGGTAATCAAAGGGATTGAACCACAAATTGAAGGACTGTTAAAAGCAGGTGTAGTGGAAATATGTTTGGATCCTCAGAGCAATACACCTATATTGCCTTTAAAGAAACCAGATGAGTCCTATCGCTTGGTACATGATTTAAGAGCGATAAATGAAGTGGTGCAGGATTTTCCAGCAGATGTACCAGATCCACATACCTTGTTAGCCCAAATCCCTCCAGAGGCTACACACTTCACAGTGTTGGATTTGTGTGGAGCATTTTTCAGTGTTCCACTGAGCGAAGAAAGTCAAGGATTGTTTGGGTTCACGTACAAAGGACAAACCTTCAAGTACAAGAGGCTCCCTCAAGGATTCAAA
The DNA here is from genome assembly GCF_960531495.2 of Zeus faber. Lineage (NCBI taxonomy): Eukaryota > Metazoa > Chordata > Actinopteri > Zeiformes > Zeidae > Zeus > Zeus faber. The sequence goes on along the minus strand of NC_137191.1, from coordinate 35,393,194 downwards.
CACAGCCCTCACATTTTCAATAAAGTATTGCAGGATGACTTGGCTGGAATTGATCAGATCTTGAAAAGTACTGTCATTCAGTATGTGGACGACATCGTCATCTGCTCACCGGATAAGGAAACATGCCATGAGGATTCAATCAAACTGTTACAGCAATTGGCAGACAAAGGTCACAAGGCCTCTCAGAAGAAGCTACAGTATTGTCAAGAAAAAGTTGTTTATTTGGGTCAAACAATAACCCATGGACACAGAAGCATCTCTGAGAGTCATTTGGAAGCCATTCGAACGGCACCAAAGCCTAGAACAGTCAGAGAGATGATGACATTTCTTGGCATTGCGGGATATTCTTCAGCCTGGGTAGAAGATTATGCCTGCCTAACAGGACCTTTGAGAGCCATGATAAAAGAGACTGGGAATGCTCAACTCCATTGTAACCTCACCTGGACCCAGGAAGGTCTTATGGCATTTGAAACGATCAAACAGAGGCTACAAGAAGCTCCAGCGCTAGCGCTGCCAGACTACTCTAAGAACTTTTTGCTGTATGTGGCCACGTCCACTGGAGGCAAATATGCATGTGCAGTTCTTTGTCAGCCAACAGGTACAGGGACAAGTCCTCAACCTGTGTCGTATTATTCTACTGCCTATTCAGAAGTAGAATCGGGGCTACCACTGTGCTACAGAGCAATGGTGGGAGTTTATCTAATGTATGAGAAAGCATCATCAGTAACTATGGGTTACCCAGTGACAATTCTTACCCATCATAGTCTCAGAAATCTTTTGAACTTTGGTAAATGTACATTGACTATGTCTAGGCTAAGAGACTATCATAGGCTCTTAGAGCAGGAAGATGTCACCTTAGTAAGGTGCGTCACGGTAAATCCAGCTGATAATTTACCAACACCAGGGGATGGAGAGCCACATGATTGTATTCAGGAAGTAGAGAGATATGCAAAGCTCAGATCAGACTTGCAAGCTTTCCCACTTCGTGTGTCAGATGTGGAGTATTGGACTGACGGGTCCTGCTATCGAATAGGAGACACATTGAGTGCTGGTTATGCAGTAGTCAAAGCCCAGGGAACTGAATTTGTTGTTGAGAAAGCAGAAGTAATACCACAACCTGCTTCTGCACAGCTTGCTGAGCTTGTGGGCCTGACTGAAGCTTGTCTATTGGCCGAAGGCAAGCGAGTGACAATATATACAGATTCGGCATATGCACATAATGTGTGTCATTTATTTGGATCAGTATGGAAAAATCGAGGATTTAAGAAAACCGATGGTTCTCCGATACAGCATCATGCCCAAATAATGAAATTGTTGCATGCAATGATGAAACCAAAGGAAATAGCTGTAGCTAAGTGTGCAGCACACAAAATGGACACGTCAAGGGTCACACAAGGTAACAAAGCGGCTGATGAGGCTGCTAAAGCAGTTACAGGAGCAAACAAAGCAGGCAAGGTTCTTCTGGTCACTCATGAAGTGGATTTGGAAGATAAAATCACGCTCAGAGATGTGATCGCGATGCAAGAGGCGGCGTCAGCCATCGATAAACAATTATGGTTGGCCCGAGGGGCCACACAAGATTCTACTGGTCTGTGGAGAAATCATGAAGGACTGATGGTAGCACCCCCTGACCTACTAGGTCTGATGATTCAGGAAGCACATGGGTTAGCCCATGTTGCAAGGGGGGAGGTAAGGAGAAAGATCACGAAAGAGTATGGTTTTTGGGCACCGTACTTGCTTGAGCAAATTGATTATGTCATAGGCAGATGCACAATCTGTCTTAAAAATAACGTTCGGAGGGGTGTGTTGAGTCCACCTGGTCACATTCCAACTCCGACAGGTCCTATGCGTGAGTTGGTTGTGGATTTTGTTGACATGATAAGACCAATAGGAGGTAAAAGATACATGCTAGTCGTCGTGGATAGATTTTCACGGTGGCCTGAGGCATGTCCAACCAAGCGTAAAGATGCTCAGTCGGTTGCCAAGTTCTTGTGTCGTGAGGTCATAAGCAGGTGGGGACTTCCAGATCGGATATCCTCAGATAATGGGAAAGAGTTCGTGGATAGAACAGTAAAATTAATTCTGCAAAAATTGGGAATTAAACAACGTTTAGGAGCTGTTTATCATCCACAAAGCCAAGGAGTTTGTGAAAAAATGAATGGTGTGCTGAAAAATCGCATTGTTAAAATCTGTCAGCACACAGGTCTGAATTGGGTAGAGGCGCTTCCGTTGGCATTAATGGTGTGCCGTTCAAGTGGGCTCCGTGATTTGCGCATGACACCCCATGAGTTAGCCACGGGTAGAAGGATGCCAACACCATGTTTGCGCACAAGTGGAAAGGGTCCAAGCTTAGCCCTTTTAGAAGATGAAATACGAGTGTATGTTAACTACATGGCTACACTGCATAAGAAAATACACACATATGTCTCTGACAGGCAAAAACAAGAGGAGGTGCTAGAGAGACTTGATGAGCAAAAGAGGAACGCGGTGCAACCTGGAGACAAGGTATTCGTGAAAGTGTTTAGGAGGAAATGGTTTAACGAACGCCGCGAAGGACCATTCAAAGTTGTTCGCAGTACAGGAACTGCGGTTCAGGTTGAAGGTTCTCCTACATGGTACCATTTATCGCATTGTGTTAGAGCGCCAAACGAAGAGGCGCCACGATCCCTGAGCAGAAATGTTGAAAGCTCAAGAGAGCCAACAGAAGCTGCTGAAACAACAGAGGTTCATGAGGACCTCAGAGGTCAAGACCCAGAAGAAGGGATTGGCGATGATGTGGGTGTGCTTAATGTTGATGAGCACACTTTTGATGATCCCAGGGATGAATTGTCAGTCCCTGAGCAAGAAAGACACTTCAGGGACATTGATTTACAACATGTCCCAGACACAACAGAGTCTAATCCCAGAGAAAATGAATTGTCAAAGACTCCAGAGGGCTGTGACACCTCTCCAGGAAAGTGTACCAACCCAGTTGGACCCAGGAGTCCAAGACAATCTCGAAAAAGGGTTAAACCAAAACGATACGAGGACTAGAGTTGAAGTGATTTTGGGAAAGTCAGTTCAGCTGCCATGTCAGTGTACCAAAGAAAATTATGAAAAAGGGGAAGTTCAAGTCCAGTGGGAAGATAACCATGGGAAGGTAATTGACTTGTCGGGAACGTCACCGCTACAGAAGTATGTGTTGCTAAATGATCGAAGAAGGCTGAAGATGAAGGATGACTGTAGTCTTTATCTACGTAGACCCCAGATTGAAGATCAAGGAGACTACAAGTGTTCTTATTTTGATCCTAAATTTGTGATTGTGAGAGAGGATGGAGTGCAAAGAAAGCCTGACTACAGATATAAAATTGTGACTCTTGTGGTTTTGAATGAAAGTAAAATTGTAGAGCCCACAGTTTTTGAAGAAATAGGAAAATTAATAACTGACGTATCAACTCCCCCACCAACAAAGCAGACGTCTGCCTTGTTAGGTTTGAAACTCACCAATGTTACAGAGGAATTGCAGTTAACTACTGCTGTGCCTCAGATGATTCCAACAACTTCAATTTCAGTGAATACTGTGATTAGAACTAAATTAGGAAATACAGCTAACCTTCCATGTAAATGTAGTAAATGGAATACCGGTGGAAATATCTCCCCCAAATGGAAAAATGCGCGCGGTGAAGACATAGTGCTAGCAGTACCTGAGGTTAGCAGTGTGCCTAGCAATCAACGAAAGTTTGTGTTGATGAATGACAGGAGAGGGGTTAAAGTTAAAAATGACTGTTCACTAGTAGTACATAATGTACTATGGGAAGATCAAGGAGAATATACATGCACATATTTGGATCCAGAGTTTAAATACGTCCCAAGACAAAATTATTGGGAAGCGGGATACAGAACTCGTAAGATAATGCTGGTAGTAAAAGGTCTGGTTACTAAAGAAGTAAGCATGATTGCTAATGAAACCCAAAAACAACTAGTCACACCAAGGGTGACTGTTGGACCAAGGACATCTACTTCCTTAGCTCGGGGAATAACTAGTAGCATTAACGTATCATTGTCAGTTACCACTCTAGCCCCAACATTGGCAGAAAATGATGTTACTACTACGATGATGACAACTTCTACTTCTGTAACTCTCGGTAATCATACAAGAGAGGTTGTGAGGATGAGATCCACCACCTATAAAACACTGATGACTTCTTTGGTATCTAAAATGTCTGTTGATAAGACACTGACAACTGTCGCTACATCCCCATCATCTGAGAAGTGGATAAATATAACTCAGAAGACTATGGCGAAGTTGGAAATTAAGTTAAATAATAGCAAGGAGAGCTCTGTAATTAGAGAGCCAATTGCTGAGGAGATTGATAGTAATTCAGGAGAAAAAGCTCAGATGACGATGACAAAAGTGGTCAATGATTTTCTTGAACCTGAGTGGACATCAGAAGACATGACTGATCATCTTCATGCTTTAAAGAAGCGAGAAACCCAGTGGAAAGCATATGGGTTTGATTCCTCGGCGATGCAAATAACAGACCCATGGGCTAAGAGAAATCTGTGGTTCCAACAGATAACTCACTCCGTTAGAATAACTACTAATTCCAATTGTCCGTGTGTAGTGAAAGTTCCAGCTCCGGGCACATGGCCATCAATTCTAGAGACAGTACCGGAACCTTTGACGTCTGAATGTCAAAGTAATGCATTATCGTGGCTGCTATTCAGACAAAAAGCAGCCAATGATGTATGGATGGCTCTGTCGGTTAAGCTATTTAGACCTGAACGTAAGTGTTCCTGGTTGAGAGAATTGCCATATTTAAATCTTCTTGATAAGTATGAAGATATTAGAACAGCAACACCTGAAGCGATGGAAGTGACACCTGCAAAAGGTATGGACTGCTTTTGTTCTAATGACACTCATGAAGGAGATGGTATGTTTATGGGGATATCAGAATGTGAAATCTACATGATGGAATTTGGAAAAGGTATAGAAAGAACAACTGGTGAAATTTATAGAGTGACCTTTCATGCGCCAAATAGTCGTCACAGTAAAACATTGAGCGTAAAGAATCAAACTTTACCGGGTAATGTGACTATAGGAACATTCAAAGATATTTGGTGGGTATGTGGAGATAAAGCATACTTATTTCTGCCGTATGGATGGACTGGATGTTGCTATATGGCACAGTTGAAACTTCCTTATGATGTTTTTGTCCTCCAGAAGGGACAAAAGACAGATGAGGGTGATTCTGCAAAGACTGCCAAAAGTAGGAAGAAAAGAGAGTTGGCACAATTTCACAATTTGGAGTCTTATCATTGGAGGATATCTTTAGGAGAAAAATGGGCTATAGGATTGTTTCCATGGTACGGGGTTACATTCTTAGCTGATCATATTGATAATATCACGTATACTCTACAAGGGTTTGCAAATGAGACCATAAGAGGTTTTGATTATTTGTCAAACGCACAGAGGAGTCATCGATTGACGTTGATGAAACACGACATGGCTCTTGATTATATTTTGGCCAAACAAGGTGGCCTTTGCGTGGCTTTAAATCTAACCGGAGATGACTGTTATACGTTGATTCCTGATGGCTCTGACAATATGACTAACATCATAGATGCGTTAAAACATATACGGGATGCGTTTGGGCCATCAAAAGGAGCTGGGTGGTCAGCTAATGCTTGGCTGCAAGACAAATTAGGACCATTAGGAGCTATAGTAGCTCAGGTTATGGGAGCTGCTCTTTTATCACTGTGTGTGATGTTTTGTTTTTGTACGGTGGTGTTGACCTTTGCTAAGGCCATGATATTGAGATGGGTAGGAGTTGTAATGCCGGGAGAAAGTGTTCAGATGCCACTCTTGGGTGGTAAGGACGTCGGGGAAGATGAGGAGGAAATAGTGATAAAGGAGGAGCTAACACTAGCAGAGAAATACCCATTTTGAATATCTGATTCCATCATTTACTCAACACTATTGTTAACAAGGGAAATACATGGACAAAGGGGGGAAAAGGAAAAAGTTAATCATATGTTGGAATAATGTTAAAGTATAATGCAAAAGTGAAATTATTATACTGTATTTGATGTTTGTGCAAGATACTGGCTGGTGATTCTTTCTTTCAGGACCAGTCAGAGGATGGCTGTGTCCAGAGATCCTAACTGCCTAATGGACTTGAACATTCAAACATGGACACTCGAAAATGGACGGCGGACCCTGAATGAAGACATCATGATCAGGAGTGTCGAGTGAAATATCATTAAAAGTTGATGGTGTTAAAAAGCAACAGTTTAATACATACATGTGTGTCCTGAATGTTTTTATAATATTGGAGTTTGTTTACTACAATGCAACCTGTATTATTGATGAATATCCTGTACTCTACGCTAGATATTTTTAGCAAGACATATTACTTTGATTTGCTATTGTTTTCTTTGAGTTGTCTGTAGTAGGATGAAGTGAATACATTGGGACCTCAGGTATTTTCTTTTTTTGCGGTTTTTGAGGGACATTGGTGCTAGGCAGGGAAAGGTCCACTGGAAGGTCCGATGGGTCGACCAGCCTGACTTTGGACAAATTGTTTGATTTATTTCTGAGGCTCTTAATGTATGCATTTATATGTAACATCCTATACAGTAGTCTAAACCCTTCGTCTTTTTCTGTTAATTGATTTGGAGTACCTTAGGTGGTTGCCTGGGGCAGAGGGACCGTGAGAGAATTTTCCTGTCTTGATTGATTCATGGATGTTCTAAGAAATGAAGCTGCCGGATGGGTTTTTCGCTCTCACACTCCACAAATTTGCTGTATTGCTATGACAAAGCATGGTCAGAGGGGTATATTATAACCAATTGTGTTTGTTATTAAGTGATTTCTGTTAAGCCAATCAACATCGTATGTTCAATTACTCTTCTCTCTGTCGAGACTTTGTGTAGTCTCGAAGGGGGGAATATGAGGTGTCTGGAAGGTTTGAGGTGAATAGGTTACTGAGCTCCCAAAGCTGAGATATAGTGCGGTCATAATATTAACTATGTTAGTATTAGATTTATTGCCTCGATGTCATACGAAGAACGAAAACAACAATGGGTCTATTGAGAGGTCCTATGGGAAAGGAATTTTGTTGATTCTTCCAGCTCGACCAGAGGAGGAAAGGTTTACATTTAGGACAGGATATAGGCTGAGCGGCACCTATGGATTGGAACCAGATGTGGTATGTTATCTTTGTACCGCTTTAAAAGCGAGTGCAGAGCGTCACTTGGCAGAGATTCCATCCGGCTCGGGTCTCTCCCAGGACATCCATGGCAAGTCTGGTTTGATGCTGATTTGTGTAATAAAACTATTATTTCATTCAAGTCAGTGTCAGCGGTCACTCCTTCATTCTTCAACACATCACACCCATCAAGAAACTAAACTACACCACCTTTCGCGGGAGGAGGAGCGCCTTTTCTAAGTCCTGCATCTCACGAGCATGTTTGATGGGTTTTCCGCCTGTTGTGCGGTAATCTCCCCGTTTCCATAATGTCAACTCCACCTTGGCTGCCCCAGCTGCGTAGGCCGAATCGGTAGAAATGGTCACAGCTTTCCCCTCTGCCCACTCCAGGGCCGCAATGAGTCCCATGACTTCCGCCCTCTGGGCCGATTGCTGCCCTTCCATTTTAACTGATTGTATTGTCTCGTGTCCAGTCGGGGTCAGTCGGAGTACCGCTTATCCCGCCTGTAGTCTGTAGGTGTCGTCTTTGTAACAGCAGCCGTCTGTGAACAGTTGTTCGGAGTCGGGGATCGGGTCGGTCTCGAGGTCGGGTCTTATTTTAAGCTCTGTCTGTACCAGTGCCTCACAATGGTGGGGCTTTCCTCCCTCTACATCCATGTGGTCTGCCATATTGATGCCCTCGTGTGTGAACGGTAAGTTTGGTTCGGTCAAAAAACGGCTCAATCGGTGTTGTCTTAGCGGGTGGCCCATGACCAGGTGCGTGGTTTTCTGTAGTATCCTCGCGACACCTGCGAGATGTCTTGTGCACGATGGATGGCGTTTCTCGGTTTCGTCGAGCATGCTGCTGGCGTACATTAGCACTTTCCTTCCTCCCCCTTTTTTCTGAAACAACACCCCGTTAGCGACGCCTGGCGTTTCAGAATATTGAGGAAAAATGGCTGAGTGTAATCTGGAACGGCCAGGTCGGTTGCGCACGCGAGGGCCTGTTTTAGTGCGATAAACGATTCTTCAGCCTGTTCGGTCCAGACCAACGGAACCCACAAATTGCGCATGCCTTGTGCGTTAACGAGCGCACGGAGCGGGCGTGTGCAGCCCGCGTAATCTGGAATATAGGCGCGACTATATCCGGTCATCCTAAGAAGGATAGCATTTGTTTCACCGTCTGAAGGCGCGCGTGATGTAATATGGAGTCTCGATGGCTTGTGGTGAGGCCCGCGCCTGTTTTGGAAACCACGCGGCCCAAGAAGGTGACCGTTTGGCGGACGCCTTGTAGTTTGGTTTTGCTCACTTTGAACCCCGTGTCTGCCAATCGGTGGAGAACCGTCACCGTGGCGGCTAAGCAGGAGTCGGCGTCAGGGGCGGCCAGTAGGAGATCATCAACATACTGGATCAACGTGCAGCCCTCCGGGAGGGGGCACTCGTCCAGTGCCTCGCGCAGGGCCTGATTAAAAAGGCCTGGGGACGCAGCGAACCCCTGAGGCATCCTAGTGTAGCATAATTGTTCACCTTTGTAGGTGAACGAGAAAAAAAAAATCCCGACATCCCTGCGTAGGGGGAGACAGAAAAACGCGTTGGCCAAGTCAATGCAGGTGAAATACTTATGCGTGGGACTGAGACTATTTAGCGTGGTTCCTCCCTGTTCCTGCTTTCTCCACTGGGAGAATAGGTGTGTTCCATGGAGAGGTGGAGGATCTAACACCCCGGAGGCTTTCAGTCCTATCGTCTCGGCTATCCCTGCTTTAGCCTCCGGTTTCCTGGAGTACTGAGGGAGCCAAATGGGGCCACTTTAAAGGTCACCAGGGGGCAAGAAGCCAGGCCGACATCCGTTGGTCCGGCCGACCACAGGTGGGGAGGCAAAGTTTCCAGAGCCTGCGCCAACCTCAGGTGGTCAGTTCTCTCACAGCCGTGGTCACGAGCTACTTCGTCGTGTTCTAGACGGACGGCATCGCGACCTGTGAGTGAGATTCGGTATATTTTGGTTGAGGGGGAGTAACACACCTGGGGGATCTGTGTCTGAGTCCATTCGGTCAGTGACACAGCGGTCTTCGTCATGGGCCCTAGGTCCTTAGCGTCATGGTTGGGGTGTATTGCTAAGGAGACATGGGGAACCGCGGTGGGAGCCATTTGATACCAGACTGCCTGCTCGGGCGTGAGGTCCACCGCAGTTGCGACACCTAGGGGACCGACATAAATATTGTGAGTGACAATTTCCCACTCAGTATCCTCAATTTCTCTGAACAAATCCGCGTATACTTCGGTTTGGTCTCGATCGTAAAATAATGTGACATGGGGCGGATCGGGGGGAACGAGGTAGGGTGCCAGCAGAGAAATCCAGGGTTTCCACCGGGCGTACTGGGCGAGGATCCCTTCAGGATGTGGTCTGCCGGGGCTAACAATTAAACCCCAATAGATATCTGCCATTTGGGGTTCGGGGGAGGCCAATAGCCACTGGCCCCCTTTTGTCAGGGCATGGCCGCAGGCCAGTTCAGTTCCATCAGGGAGAGTCACAATTAGTCCATCTGTAGAGCACAACACGCTGGCCCCCTATCGTATTAGTAGATCACGGCCCATGAGGTTAACGGGCACTTGGGGAGACATGACATACGGGTGGAGTAGTTTTTGATTCCCCAGTCTGGTTGATAATGGCTTGGTAACGGGCAGTTGTTGTCCTACCCCAGAGAAACCCACAACGTTCACAGTGTTGCGGGACATATGGTGTGGCGGCAGAGGCCTGTTGAGAGTCGATTGGGTGGCCCCTGTGTCTACCAAGAACGGCAGCGATTCGCCTAGCACTTCCATCGGGAGCATGGGGTCTGCCTGGCCCCCTACTCTTGGCTTTCTCTGTGGGGTGTGTCACTGCTGGTTCTCAGGGTCTTCCCATCCGTAATCCCGGAGCGGGAAAGCTCCTGCTGCAGGGCCAGGTGCCCGATGTGGGTTGGGGGCCACTCGACCCCCTCGGTAAGGTCTTCTGGACCCACGCATTCCTCGCGGGTGTTGGGGCTCCTGCCCTTGGTATGGACATTCCTTTGACCAATGGCCTCTTTCTCCACACGCTTAGCATTCATCTTGCATCGGACGCCCCGGAGGTCCCCCTCTCATACCTCGCTGTCCCCATGGTCGACCCCCATAGCCCCGCCCCTGGCCCCATCAACGCCTTTGAGGCCCTGGAGGGTAGGGGCCCTGTTCCTCCCATAGTGGGATCGGGTGCAAATCAGGAGTGGCTGGCCCTGGTGGGCCGGCCTGCGCAGACATTTGCTTGGCGGCCCCCGCCTTCTTTTTATCGGTTGCTTACCATCGGGCCTTGTCTAGTCCTAATTTTAGTAGTTGCAGCTGCAAATACTTGACTGCGGAGGCCTCCTCCTCCTTGGAGTCGAGCGCTCGCTGCATGTGGTGTACAAAATGTCTTTCCCAGGTCATAGAGGGGCATCCCGGGATGTCGGGATTGGCCATCATGGCGTCCTTTACTGTCCCCGGAGCCCCCTCCAGGGACTAACACTGCCCTCCGATACCATTAGATCGAGGTTCAGTCCTTTTCAGGGTGACTACCGGTCAAACGAGTCCATTCGTCCTTACATGTCATCAGGTGCTCTCTGGGGGACCGTCCTTCCTTCCAGGGAAACTTAGGGACGGTGGAGGCCACAGTAGGGGGAAACCGCTTGCGTATGGCGTCATTAAGTGGTAGGGCAATCATGTGTAACGGTACCTGATCAGCCGTGAGCGTGGTTTCGGCGTCGTGTTCGATCTCTCGAGTCATACACCGCGGTTATCACCCAGGGCTAGGGTGTGGCCTGCCGTTAGGCCGCTTAATATTTCCAGCCACACCATGCCGCCCTCGTATATCGGTGGTAATTTGTCCGCTAGGGCCTGGAGGTCACTCAGCCCGTACGGTCGGTACACCGGAGGACCTCCACTTTCCTGCATTACGGGTAACATTAAGCGGGACTGTGGGCCTTCGGGCCCGTAGGGTAGTCCGGTGCGAATGTGAGGCGGACTGGTCGCTCCCCCGGCTTGACGTCGGTTACGAGCCATGAGTCTGGCCTGTCGTCGGTTAGTATCAGTATCTTTGGGGCGTGGGGCAGGCATGTGTTTGTGCGACGTCCCTATCTTTTTTTCCAAGTCCGCTATTTCCCTTAACAAACTTAGTTTCCTCGTCCTCTGTGTCATCATCGGAACTGCCCTCCTGGGAGGAGCCATCCGTCACTTTCACCACCCCTCTGTGGGTTCCAATCGTCCCTCCCTTTTTTTGCCTTCTCGGTTCCCCGTCGTCAGTGTCCTTCGTGTCGTCATAAATGCCTGTCAAAACTCCTCGACCAGTGACTTGTCGGCCTCCTGTTTTAATCCCTCCCATTGGGGGATATTTGCGACACGCCTCCTTGCGGTCCGCAACTTCCTGTGTCTTATTCCTTATTCTGTGCAAGCCGTTTGCTCCCACGTCACAGTGCATGGCAGGGGCCCCTGGGGAAAAACTTCCCTAGGCGGCACCTCCATTTCAGGGCCTTGCCTGTTTGCCGGCCTTGGCCCGCACAGTGGACAGTCCTCGGCCCTCATCAGCGGAGTCCCTGTCCCACACCCGTCAGACCCCCTTTCGCCCGAAATGGGGGAAGACCATTCTCTACCGCAATTTGGAATCTGCCCGAGTCTATTTCCAATATTGGATACATCGCACTGGGCAATGGAGGCGCGGTCGGCGCCGCTTCGGCCTTCTGCTGCAAAGAGGCCTCTTCCTCTATTTTACTGTTTCTTATTTCTCATCTGATGATCCATCCCCTGCCAAAACATGGCCCACGAAAACCCACGCATCTGTGTCCCTCTTCCTCGTCTCTGACCCTCTGCAGCTTCCTTTGTGACATCCACAACTTGCCCTTGGCGGCCTCCTCCGCTTCTTCTACCGCTTTCTTATACTCTTTCCCTCTTCCACAACACTAGCCCCAACGGCAATTCATCATCTTGGTTTACTCCCTGGCGCCTCAATGCGAGATTTAACTCGTCTTTCATGTCCTTCCTAGGACCCCCATTCCGCACACCAATCGGTTTATATCCTCCCATCGCCATATTGTTAAGCTTTACATCTCTGTCCACGTCACCGAAAAACCAGGGGTGCTCTACTCACACCTACGCAAAGGCCACACAGACACTCGGCCAAAACCAACCTCTCGATCCACGTCATAGAAAACCCGGGGTGTCCTTTAACCTAAATTTTAACCTAAATTTTAATTCTTATTGCTGTTTCCAGCTGCTCCTTGCTGTTTCCAGCTGCTCATTGCTGTTACCAGCTGCTATTGCTGTTTCCAGCTGCTATTGCTGTTTCCAGCTGCTCCTTGCTGTTTCCAGCTGCTATTGCTGTTTCCAGCTGCTATTGCTGTTACCAGCTGCTCCTTGCTGTTTCCAGCTGCTCCTTGCTGTGTCCAGCTGCTTATTGCTGTTTCCAGCTGCTATTGTTGCTTATTTAACAGTACCTTGTTACCTGTTTTATTTAATATTTAACATTTTCCCCGGCCGGGGTTTGCAAGACCCCAAATTCTCTGCGATGCGGACAAAAAGGCCAAGTCCAACCACACGTCCGTGCTCTGCCCAGGCGCGCATGCAAACAAGAGACCCCCAATCCTCCTCAACGCGGACAAAAAGGCCCAGTTCCTTGTTTCCCATATATGTTCTCATAAATGTCCTGTACAACGGCTCATATACTTATCAATTAAATCTATAAACGTCCTGGGCAAGGCTAATAGATTTTTGTCAATTGACTATGGGGCAGTCTGATAAACATCCTGGGGAAGGCTCATAGATTTATTATCAATCGATTAGGGGGCAAATTTATAAACGTCCTATAAAAAGGCTCATAGATTTTATCAAGGTCCGTATACAGGCTCATACATGTATGTATTACCAGAGAGGCACGAGGGAACAGGCCGGCTACCACTTCACCACATATGTACTAACCGCCACAAACTTCAAAATTCTTACATGTGATCAACAGACCATGTATGGACGCAATGCCCTATTATGGGACATAATTGGCAAGCTTCTACAGCTTCCAAGAGAAAACCGCGGCCGACTACTGGGGGTTCTATCCCAGTCCCACAAATAGTTTTAATACATGTCCGTGTGTTTCACAACCAGTGCACAGCATTGCATAAAAACGTTCATTGCATACATTGCATCCATCTCAATCGTTGCTTAGCTTTAATGTTTCTCTCCCGGACCCCCTTTCACTTCCGACTCAAAATTTGACAAAGTCCAATTTGCACGGGTTCGATGTAACAGGCCAAGGCTTACCTTTAGATGTGGTCCACCAGAGTCATCCGTAGACAAAGGTCCGGGACAACTTTTGGGCCGTCAATCTTTAAAATCTCCTCGACATCCCGGACGAGCCCCCAAAACCGTTGGGAACGGGAAAACTGGATCCCTCCCAGGTTGGTTGATGTCGGGAGATTCTTCAATAAGATGGAGACGGATGCGATGCAGAATGGATCCTTTATTGCCATAATGACAAGACCAAGAGACGAGCCCAAGAGCAAGAGTGACCAAGCAAGAGAGAGAGAGTCTTTTTAGACACGCTCCTATATAGTTCCTCCTAGGCCAGTCGTCATAAAGGTTATTTGGCAAGTCGTCATAAAGGCTATTTGGATGAGAGATGTCATAAAGAGACATTTTCCATGTTGGGCGCCATTTTAAGAAAAATGCCCTGTCATTTCTATCAGCCGCCATTTTGTGCGCTATCCTCTCACACGCTCATCTCATCATCTGAGTGGCGATCGTGGCCCCGCCCCTTGCGGCCTCCTGCGCTGGCGCTCCGTGTCGACTCGCTCATTTTAGCTTTTATTTCAGGTTTTTATCACAATGTCCACCAAAAAAGCATCGGCAGTGATCTCCTACGGCCGCGATGCAGTCATGGATATAAAAACTTCCCTGAAAGAACAACTCTGGGACTTTTTATCCGTGGATCTAGAGTGGCCCCAAGAGAGTTTACGCGCCGACACTCTCAACAACAAAAGCACAACAACAACAACAACAACAACAACAACGGAGCCGCTGTTCCCCGGGCGGCCCACGGAGGAAGCACCATGATAAACAAGGCGGCATCAGGGTCAGAAGGAGGACGCAACCTTACCGTCCACCTCCGCCAAGCATTCTTCTTGCTCGGAGCGAGGATTACATTCCAACGGGAAACGAGAAACTGTTGCGTCCCCCTGCCTGACGGAGACATGGCTGAACCCGCTGGTGCCGCTCCACGGCATACGTCCAGCTGAGTCCTTCTCTGTATTCTGCGCTGACAGGTCGCAGGCCTCTGGGAAATCCAAGGGTGGAGGCATCATGATAAACAGCCGCTGTTGTAAACCCAACAACATCAGGACTCCCTCCCTCTCCCGCTCGCCCAACCTGGAACAGCTGACCATCTCATGCCGTCCATTCTACCTCCCCTGGGAATTCAGCATGGTCATCATCACAGCCGTTAATATTCCACAACAAGTGTTCACCGACACAACACTATCAATATGCAGACTTCATAATGAACATTCCGAGGCGGCTGTGGTGGTGGCTGGGGATTTTAACAGGGCCAACCTTGAAAAAGTTCTGCCTAATTTCTATCAACACATCACGTGTGCCACCAGGGGAGATAGAACTTTGGACCATTGTTACACACCGTACAAGAACAGATACAAGATTGTCTCGCTCCCTGCTTTTGGGAAATCGGACCACGCCCCTATCTCTTTACTTCCTGTTTACAGGCCGTGCATGGTACGTGAACCGGTGGTGACAAGGGACATAAAGCAGTGGTCGGACCAATCAGAAGCCGCGCTTCAGGACGCTCTTACCGACGTAGACTGGGACATGTTCCAATCAAGTTCCAATAACGTCAGAGAGTTTACTGAATTAGCTGTGTGTTTCATAGCTACAGTATGTTAGCAGACAGCATCATTCCGGCGGTCAAAGTTTGGATATTTCCGAACCAGAAACCGTGGGTCTTGTATCCGGAAACATGGACAACTAGAAAGCAGCATTGTACAATCTGTGGAGGGTGGTGAAGGACGCTGAATGAACATACAGAGACACAGTGGAGCTACAGATGGAGCAACAGGACACCAGAAGCTTGTGGCAGGGGCTGCAGACTGTACCTAACAACAAGAGCAGCCCCTCCCCAGCCACGAGTGAGGACGCCTCTCTAGCCAACAAACTAAACTCTTCTATGCACGGTTTGAGTCTGGCAACAACACCACCAGCTAATTGGAGTTACACCGCTGGGGATGAGCTCGCACTCTGTGTCTGAGCACGACGTCAGGAGGGCTCTGATGCAGGTGAACACCAGGAAAACTGCGGGAAATAAGCTTCCACAGGTTGGTATAGGTGGAAACAGCAAGCTCTCTTTCCCATTCCATGATCGGTAAAGGTAAAGTGTGTTTTAAATTAATGTTGTTACACTTTATACTGAGCATATGCACATTCCTGCGCAAACTGTACAGCTTTATTAAAAATAAAAAATAAAAAAAATAAAAAAATAAAATAAAAAAGCCTTATTTTACATATTCTTATATATTTTACTAATATTTTACTTATTGCTTGTTATTTATGTATCACGTATGCACCGAACACCAAGACAAATTCCTTGTACGTGTAAACTTATAATAAAGACTATTCTGATTCTGATTCTGATTCTTCTGATTCACTGCCATAACTATGACAGGAAGAGGCCATGTGCTGAGTTGCTGATCCAGTTTTCCCAGACCTAATTAACTTTTTTTTCCCCGATACATGTTGTCATCCGATGTTTATGTTTTACCATGAACATGTTGTTGTTTGTTTCTATGTTTGTTTCACCATGTACATGTTGTTGTTTGTTTCTATGTTTGTTTCATCATGTACATGTTGTTGTTTGTTTCATCATGTACATGTTGTTGTTTGTTTCATCATGTACATGTTGTTGTTTGTTTCTATGTTTGTTTCATCATGTACATGTTGTTGTTTGTTTCTATGTTTGTTTCATCATGTACATGTTGTTGTTTGTTTCTATGTTTGTTTCATCATGTACATGTTGTTGTTTGTTTCTATGTTTGTTTCATCATGTACATGTTGTTGTTTGTTTCTATGTTTGTTTCATCATGTACATGTTGTTGTTTGTTTCTATGTTTGTTTCATCATGTGGGATGGTAGCTCAGGCGGTAGAGCTGGTGTTCTAGTGATCTAAAGGTTGCTGGTTGGATCCCAGGCTCCTCCTGCTAGCATGCTGTAGTGTCCTTGAGCAAGACACTTAACCCCTAATTGCTCCTGATGGCTGCGTCCGTCGGTGTTTGAACAATTGTAAGTCGCTTTGGATAAAAGCGTCTGCTAAATGTAAATGTAATCATGTACATGTTGTTGTTTGTTTCTATGTTTGTTTCATCATGTACATGTTGTTGTTTGTTTCTATGTTTGTTTCATCATGTACATGTTGTTGTTTGTTTCTATGTTTGTTTCACCATGTACATGTTGTTGTTTGTTTCTATGTTTGTTTCATCATGTACATGTTTGTTTCTATGTTTGTTTCATCATGTACATGTTTGTTTCTATGGTTGTTTCATCATGTACATGTTGTTGTTTGTTTCTATGTTTGTTTCATCATGTACATGTTGTTGTTTCTATGTTTGTTTCATCATGTACATGTTGTTGTTTGTTTCTATGTTTGTTTCATCATGTACATGTTGTTGTTTGTTTCTATGTTTGTTTCATCATGTACATGTTGTTTGTTTCTATGTTTGTTTCATCATGTACATGTTGTTGTTTGTTTCTATGTTTGTTTCATCATGTACATGTTGTTTGTTTCTATGTTTGTTTCATCATGTACATGTTGTTGTTTGTTTCTATGTTTGTTTCATCATGTACATCATGTACATGTTGTTGTTTGTTTCTATGTTTGTTTCATCATGTACATGTTGTTGTTTGTTTCTGTTTGTTTCATCATGTACATGTTGTTGTTTGTTTCTATGTTTGTTTCATCATGTACATGTTGTTGTTTGTTTCTATGTTTGTTTCACCATGTACATGTTGTTGTTTGTTTCTATGTTTGTTTCATCATGTACATGTTGTTGTTTGTTTCTATGTTTGTTTCATCATGTACATGTTGTTTGTTTCTATGTTTGTTTCATCATGTACATGTTGTTGTTTGTTTCTATGTTTGTTTCATCATGTACATGTTGTTGTTTGTTTCTATGTTTGTTTCACCATGTACATGTTGTTTGTTTCTATGTTTGTTTCATCATGTACATGTTGTTGTTTGTTTCTATGTTTGTTTCATCATGTACATGTTGTTGTTTGTTTCTATGTTTGTTTCATCATGTACATGTTGTTGTTTGTTTCTATGTTTGTTTCACCATGTACATGTTGTTGTTTCTTTCATCATGTACATGTTGTTGTTTGTTTCATCATGTACATGTTGTTGTATGTTTCTATATTTGTAATACCATGTACATGTTGTTGTTTGTTTCATCATGTACATGTTGTTGTTTGTTTCTATATTTGTAATACCATGTACATGTTGTTGTTTGGTTCTATGTTTATTTGTCTCACCTGTGGTGATTCTCCCCTCTTGGAGTAGTGATAACTTGTTTAAAGACCAAAACATGGTCAGAGCGTCCTCCAAAGAGGGGGACTGGTGTTGGTTCTGGAAAACAAAAAAAAAAGAAAAAAGAAAGACGTCAACGCTTTTCTGATTTCATGGAACTGCATCTATCTGAAATTTCATCCACAGGAAGGCACCACCGCTAAAATTACGGAACTTTGATTTGCTGCATATGCTTCCATAATAACGTCATTATTGGCCCACACGAGACCAAACGTCAACTTTCGTCAATGCCACTTCAGATCTTTTCACAAACAGTAAGGTAAATGAGAACACTGACAAGGTTTGTTTTAAAGGCAAAAATGGAAGGTTCTTTTAAACAAAATTCATCTATATGCAGCTTCCGACAGCTAAAGGTAATGAAATGAAAAGAGAAAAAGCATAAAATACTGATGAGCCCATTCATAATAAGTAAAATTCCAAATTAATGTTAATGTCCAATATTTTTTTTCTGTATTGTAATAATATTCTTTTAGTTGTCACAGGACATGCCACTACAACACATGCATATATACACACACACATGTTTTGGATGGAGGCCAGTGAAATGGTTTCTCTGCATTTAACTCATCCTGGCTTGTCCTTCGTCCAGGGGGGCAGCCAGGAGCAGTGGGCAGCCTTAAATGAGAAGCCCAGGGACCTGGTTCCATACGTCCATCGCTGGTCAGACGATGATGTGTGCATGTTTTTGGTGGGGGTCCTTACTGATGTTAGATGGAGGAAACCCCATGTGAGCACGGGGAGAACATACAAACTCCACACAGAAAGAACCTGGGACCTTCTTGCTGTGAGGGAGCAGTGCAATGCACTGTGCCGCACACTAATATAGTCAAGTAATCTAATAAACACTTTTTTCAATTGTACATTGGAAAAAAAAATGCAATAAAGTACAAATTAAAACTAACAGTTATTAATTATGTTTGTGAAATCAGATGTATTTATTATGATTGTTGTAGAAAATAAATCGTTTATTATTGTTGCAGATGGCAAAAAACATACAAAGGTCTCGGGCAATAAACAAGCAATTGTCCAAACATCCAGCCAGAAGAGGTCAGTCACACTATTCCGAAAGAAAATACTAAAGAAAAATACTGTGAAAAAACCTATGAAACAGGAATTAAAAACCATTTAATAGATATTGAAATTATGTCTATGAAAAAAGTTAATCTAGATGAGAAGCCTTCAAATATGAATGTTGATTCCCCAAACTTATCAGTATTAAGAGGCTCATTCCATCAGGATGATTCACAGTTTGGAAATTCCAGGAACAAATATGTGTCAGTTTAACAGCAGTTCTTAAAAACAAGAGCAAGAACGTTTGCAATTGGACACAAAATGAACTAGACGATGTTTTGATGAAATGAAATCATTTTTATTAGGATTTGAAAAAGTCTGGTAGAATAAAAGATACTATTACAGGGAGAGACCATATTGCAATAACAGAATTGCCAGGAAGACATAATGTGTTTAATACAACATTCCAAATAAGTTATGCTGAGGGGTTGGAATGGAAAAAGACAGACAACTACATCACAAAGAAGAACATACAAAAATATAATAACAAGCTATGTGGAACTATAGGCGACGATGAACATACTAAAGAAAAACATACAAATTTAACACAGAAACAATAAACATGTGGAGATCTGTATGAACAAAAAAATAGGATAAACAACGTAACAATTCAAATGGGATTGTTTGTTATGTTTCACGAAAGGAGATTTTTGGAATAGTTTTTCCAAGACAAGACAACTTTCACTGGCCAAAACACAATCTACAAAATGACAAAGTCAAGAAAGTCAAAAACAGAAAAACTACAAGAGCTGAACATAAACTATGGGTGACACAGAAGACTTAAGAAGTACAACACCAAGTACAACATCATTAAAAACATAAACAACCTGTAAATTCTGTGAAAAGCTGGGCAGAACATTTGGCCATGTTTGTGAATTACAAAGGATCCATAAACAAACTACAAACAAGTACAAACAAAGAAGACTGACGATTGCCAACACCAAATGGACTGCAGACAAATATAGTCCATACTACACTGTAATGCTATAAATTCTAAAGGGACATTTTTGTGTCCATCATGCCAAACTGGGATGAGAATCAGGCTCAATCCATATTGGTTCATGTATCACTATGAAAAAAACCCCCAAAAAAAACATTAATTCAATGGAAAGTTAAATGGATTGTGTATATTGTTGCCTGCAGCTGTATTTAGGGGTCCAGACCGCGAGTGCTGGATCCCCTATTGTTATTGCTTGGGAAAAACTATTTGAATTTTTCCAGCTAAAACTATTTGAAACAGAAAAACGACCATAACTACAACACGGTTTACATCTTGTTAGATGTCACAAACATCATTTAATTTAAGTTTCATCCAAATCGATCCACATACGGAGAAGACATTAGTGAAATAAAACACCAAATTTGACCTAAATCATAGACGCATATGACATCATCATACTATTTACCATAAATGTACAGGTTCTAATTGAGAATGTACAGTGGCACATGTCCAGTGTGTGGAATAGGCTCTGTCACTCTGTAGTGGTTAGAGATTACAAACTATGCGTTCTCGTGTGTATTTATGTACATATATATGTATTTCTTCGAACCTGGAAAACGTCTGTTGATCTGTTTGATCGATATTTCATCTCTTTGCCCCCCCCCCCTTACTTTGCAGGAATAATGAAAAATTTCCACAAAAACTTGTGAGCTGATAGAGTCGAGTGCATTCGACTGTACGAGTGAGTGATATGTTCAAGATCCAGCGAGGCGTCGGAAAAATAGAAGCTGTTATATGGTAACTATTCACAGAAATACCACAACATTTTTCGTATTTCATGGAAACGTGATATACTGAAAATTAAATTCAAGGAAAAAAGTCACCACTAAAATGACGTAAGTTCCAGTACCTCCCGAAACCTCCGTAAATATGTAAACCTGCATAAATACGTCATAATTGACGCACACGGGACCCAACGTCACCTGCCGTCACTGAGACTCTACATGAACTTCCAGACAACAGGGTGAGTTGTAACAATGGCAAGGTTTGGTCTATATTAATAAAGAAAACACATGTGAAAACACATGGAAGATGTTGCATGTCGATGACATCACCAGCAGAAGGAACAACCCTGCACCATAACTGGAGATGAAAGCAATGAAGTTTGATTCACACCCATCTACATTTGTATCAGGAAATACTGATAAAACTTTAAAAATCCCACTGAAAAATTGAAGAACGTTGGCGTCACATTGAGAACACAGTCACTTTGTGACATCATGAACCAGTGAACTAAATTGCACAAAATCTGGAGAACTGTAAAACGTATCTACACGACCAAACTGGAGCCTGTGTATTGTTGCCTGTAGCAATATTAATTATTATTATTATAATTATTATAATAATAATAAAATGTATTATTATTATTATTATTATTATTAATAATAATAATAATAATAATAATAATAATAATAATAAAGGTATGGAGTTACATTAATGTTTGGCAGCCCCTCATCCCCCAATTTTGAAGCCTTAAACCATCTGGAAAACCTGCACCAACACTGCAACGTGTTGTTTGAACCACGCTGTAAATAACACCTTGTCCACACACGGAGCAGAAATGAGGGAAAAACCGAATTCTGAGCGATTTTAACACAGACGAGCGAGTACGTCTGGCGCCGAAATATGTCCAACCCAGTCAAAAGTATCTGGAACACATACTTCAGCGTAAGCTACGGAGGGTTGAGGTGCCGTTTGAACCGCTATGTCACAAGGATCTCGTGGTTTAAATTTAATCCAAATCGATCCACATACGGAGCAGATATTAGTGAAAACAAAATGTGACCCGAAAATATTCAGTTGGGCTTGGTGAACACGGACACGTCACACGTCTGGTTCGAAAATGAAAAACATGAGATTTACAGTAAAATGCCTATTACATCATCATATTATTTACTATCAATGTAGAGGTTCTGCTGTGTTAAACGTCAACTCGGAAAATCGTGCTGCGTTTCAGAGAACCTGGGAAACTGTAAAAGGCACCCAACATGATGAAAGTGGACCCTGTCTATTGCTGCCTGCATCTATATTTATTATTATTATTATTATTATTATTATTATTATTATTATTATTATTATTATTATTATTATTATTATTATCACTGTTAATATTGTTATTATCATTATTATTATAGCTGTTTATATTGTTATTGTTATGATTATTACTGTTAATACTATTATCATTATTGTTGTTGTTGTTGTTGTTGTTATGATGATGATGACGATGACGACGATGACGATGATGACGATGACGATGACGATGATGACGATGACGATGACGATGACGATGACGATGACGATGATGACGATGACGATGACGATGACGATGATGATGATGATGATGACGATGACGATGACGATGACGATGATGATGAGGATTAATAATAATATTCTATGTCCATCTTCTATTTGGAGGGATTCTGACGTTAATCTTGCAAACTGGGCGGACAAACCGTCTAATCACTGCCTCGCTAATCCTGACAGACATTGGGCTGAGCCAATGACAACAAGGCGCCGATACACGCGCCACCAATAGAAAGCGGTCCATGCTCTGGGGGCGGGGCTCGTCGGACGCGCTTGGCTTGCGGGGAGCGGCCATTGACGCGCCTGGTTCCCAAGCGACGCGGTGGTTTTTTCCTCGTCACCGATCCGAAGGTTCTGACGACCTGACGGTGAATCCGCCGACAGGATGGGGTCCCACTCTCTGGCGCTGCCGATGATCTGC